>NC_056707.1:22096761-22294261 GCF_018831695.1 Puntigrus tetrazona
TTATTATTATTATTATTATATATATATATATATATATATATATATATATATATATATATATATATATATATATGTTATATATTGTTTTATATGATGATGATGATAATAATGAGTTAAATTAATAATGTAATAATAATGAATTAAATGAGAGTTTGTGTCATTGTAAGAACGACCCTCGCACACAACGCACAGCTGTCCTTCTCCGTAACCTTACCACCTCTCAGTCATCCCGCACTGATCCTCAGGCCTCCAGATTTTTAGACTTCAAAACGAGTCTGTCAGAGTGCGTCTGTGTTGATGACAAACATCATCTGACACCAAAGTGATTTCCGTGCATCTTCCAAAAAGAGTATGTTTCAAATTAGTCAGGGCACATTTGACCAGAATGTCCCAAACAATGGGTTTTTGTGAGCGCTTGCAGAATGGCTCATCTGGGCTTCAAACACACAGATTGCTGGTGGTGAGGAACCAGTCGGCAGACAGTCTCCTCCTAATTATTTTAGCCCCTAATTGGCGTTCAAAACAAGGCAACAACACCGTCTCTCACTCTCCCTGTCTGTCTTTGTCTTACGGTGGGATGCCATCCATCATGAAGTAGGAAAGTCACGGTGTCATACGAGTGAGTCTGCTTTAACTACATGAGCTCGCTCTGGGTCCTTTTGACTAGTTTATCTGATTTGCAACATTTGCAGTGTACTCCTCCTTAATTATGTCAGGATGTGCGGTGTTGTCACTTAAAGTGATAGTTCACCAAAAAACGGTTACAACTGTTATAACAGTTTTTTTTACTGTATAATTTGTATTATTTATATAAATATTTATATTAAATGTGTATGTATATATATATATATATATATATATATATATATATATATATATATATATATATTATATATATATATATATATATATATATATATATATATATATATATATATATATATATACTGTGTATATATATATATATATATATATATATATATATATATATATATATATATATATATATATATATATATATATATATATATATATATATATATATATACTGTGTACAAACCGATTCCAAAAAGTTGGGACACTATACAAATCGTGAATAAAAACTGAATGCAATGATGTGTGTGTAGGTGCCAACTTCTAATATTTTATTCAGAATAGAACATAGCTCACGGAACAAAAGTTTAAACTGAGAAAATGTACCATTTTAAGGGAAAATATATTTGATTCAGAATTTCATGGTGTCAACAAATCCCAAAAAGTTGGGACAAGGACATTTTCACCACTGTGTGGCATCTCCCCTTCTTTTTACAACACTCAACAGACGTCTGGGGACAGAGGAGACCAGTTTCTCAAGTTTAGAAATAGGAATGCTCTCCCATTCTTGTCTAATACAGGCCTCTAACTGTTCAATCGTCTTGGGCCTTCTTTGTCGCACCTTCCTCTTTATGATGTGCCAAATGTTCTCTATAGGTGAAAGATCTGGACTGCAGACTGGCCATTTCAGTACCGGATCCTTCTCCTACGCAGCCATGATGCTGTGATTGATGCAGAATGTGGTCTGGCATTATCTTGTTGAAAAATGCAGGGTCTTCCCTGAAAAAGATGATGTCTGGATGGGAGCATATGTTGTTCTAGAACCTGAATATATTTTTCTGCATTGATGGTGCCTTTCCAGACATGCAAGCTGCCCATGCCACACGCACTCATGCAACCCCATACCATCAGAGATGCAGGCTTCTGAACCGAGCGTTGATAACAACTTGGGTTGTCCTTGTCCTCTTTGGTCCGGATGACATGGCGTCCCAGATTTCCAAAAAGAACTTGAATCGTGACTCGCCTGACCACAGAACAGTCTTCCATTTCGCCACACTCCATTTTAAATGATCCCTGGCCCAGTGTAAACGCCTGAGCTTGTGGATCTTGCTTAGAAATGGCTTCTTCTTTGGACTGTAGAGTTTCAGCTGGCAACGGCGGATGGCAAGGTGGATTGTGTTCACTGACAATGGTTTCTGGAAGTATTCCTGAGCCCATTCTGTGATTTCCTTTACAGTAGCATTCCTGTTTGTGGTGCAGTGTCGTTTAAGGGCCCGGAGATCACGGGCATCCAGTATGGTTTCTACGGCCTTGACCCTTTCTCACAGAGATTGTTCCAGATTCTCTGAATCTTTGGATGATGTTATGCACAGTTGATGATGATAGATGCAAAGTCTTTGCAATTTTTCCCTGGGTAACACCTTTCTGATATTGCTCCACTATCTTTCTGCGCAACATTGTGGGAATTGGTGATCCTCTACCCATCTTGGCTTCTGAGAGACACTGCCACTCTGAGAAGCTCTTTTATACCCAATCATGTTGCCAATTGACCTAATTAGTGTTAATTGGTCTTCCAGCTCCTCGTTATGCTTAAATTTACTTTTTCCAGCCTCTTATTGCTACTTGTCCCAACTTTTTGGGATTTGTTGACACCATGAAATTCTGAATCAATATATTTTCCCTTAAAATGGTACATTTTCTCAGTTTAAACTTTTGTTTCGTGATTTATGTTCTATTCTGAATAAAATATTAGAAGTTGGCACCTACACATCATTGCATTCAGTTTTTATTCACGATTTGTATAGTGTCCCAACTTTTTGGAATCTGGTTTGTATGTATATGTGTGTATATATATATATATATATATATATATATATATATATATATATATATATATATATATATATATATATATATATATATATGTGTGTATATATATATATATATATATATATATATATACATATGTATATATATACACACACACATACACAACAAATGAATACAACCTATTTTACTTTACATATTATTTGAAATATGCTAAATTTTATTTAATGTCCATGTATTTTTGTATTTTTACTCACATTTTGCACACATTATTTTGGATTAAGTTTTTATTATTTTATATTAAATAAAATTAAAATTTAATCTATAATTGATTCATGTTGCACAGACGCTTTACACTGTACAATATAATGGTTCATTTCGGAACTCTTCACCGAAAAGTTCTTCGGGGGTCCCAAAATGTTCAAAAAACACGACTGAAAAAGAAAAAAGTAAGTAGAGTTTCTCTCGCAGGCATTGCACACATTCCTGCGCTGGCCTTCAGAAATAGTCCTGCATTTGAGCGTTAAAGGGACCCTGTCCTTCAGACCACTGTCATGTGAAAGATCGTTCGTGAAGTCCGATTGAATGATGTGAGTGTTTTCTGCTGTAGAGCTGGGAGCGTGGTCGAGCTCAGTCGGGGCGGAAGGAACGGGGATCGCCTGCATGTCCAAATAAGGACGGAAACGTCTTCTGCTCTTCTGCCCTGCCTGCTTTTGTTCTTCCAGAAGGGGTTTCCCCCCCTCTATAAATGCTTTTTGTCAAATAAGTCAGGACTATTAGCACACTAAGCCACCGTGACCCCATCAAACCAATGAAAGCAGATGGTTTCCATCATAAGGAATGAGACCACTGAGCCACTCCGGAGGAGAAAGGTTGTGGTAGACTGTAAGTGTGACTAACTCCACGCATGATGCAGAGCTACGGGACGTAAGCAGAAAAGATGCTCCGAACCCTTCACGACCTCACCTCATAAAGGAAGTCGAATGCACCCTCGGGTCACAGATAGACCGGAGCTGGTGTTTTATATTAGTGAGGGTCCGCTCTCAGGTGACTCACGCCGTACTTAACGTTGGATGAGCCGCTTGCCCCAGAATAGCTCGGGATTATAAAAATAATCACGTGAAGATAAATAAACCCGCAGCCCACAACTCGGCGCTGAGAGAAGCTCGCTATCCTGCCAATTACAGAGAACAGGTTTTCATGGATTACCTCAGCCATGTGCGGGATCCATCAGCTCTACCAGCTTTCCAGATGCTGTCAGCCTCCGCTCACTTATGACCAGGTTTTTAAAGGGACAGTTCATCCTAAATCGAATCTGTCGCTATTCACCCTCCTGTCGTTTCAAACCTGTCTTAGAACACAAAAGGAGAACATTTATGCATTTGACAGGTACTTCTGACACTATTTATTCATTTTATTTATTTATATCGTTTATTAAAACTTCTATATTATATTACATTACATTACGAATATGTTTAAAAAAATCTTTTCACATTATTTTAAATAAAATTATGGTTCTTTGTCCAGAAACAATGCTTTTCAGGTTCAAAAAGGATAAAAAAAAACTGCTGTTATTTAACATTTGACTTAATTTGTTATTACATTTATACATTATTATATAAAACAGTGTCTTATTTGTTGGTTGATATTTTCAATATTCAATAAAGAATAAACAAACACTGTTATTTAATATATTATACATTATATATTTTTTTTTATATAAAAACAAAGCAACTTAAATTATATGCAATGTATACATTATTAAATATTGTATATTAATTGCTTTGTTTTCCTAATTTTGACGTTATTCTCAAAATATTTTGCCTTTATTGACACATTTTTACTTTTTCTCCAAATGTTACGGCTTTCTTCTTGAAATCCCAGATTTTTCATTTATTAAATATTATTATTATATATTAGTATTTTAATTAATGAAATGCCATTTGTATTTATTAAATTATACTTTCTGTCCATTTACAAGGAAAAAAGCATAAACAAACTGTTATTTAATATTTTAATGGATGGATTACATTACATTTATATTTAATAGAAAAATAAAGCATCTGAAATTATATAATCGTCTTTTTCGATCCACGGTATAAAGTCATATAAGTTTGGAATAACTTGGGCAAATGATAACAAAATATTAGTTTATTAATTCCTCGCAGCTCAATCATTCTATGACTATGAGTTGATGACAAAGTGTTTTCTGAATGTTCCCGACACGCTTCACACCACGTATCTCCTCAGATCAACTCGTATGACTCATTGAGAGTGAATCACGTCGAAAAAAGAGACATATTAGCTCGGAGCTCGGAGGAAATGCTCGAGACGCAAAGAATCCATCATAGTTTTCCCCTTCTGCTCCCTGAATTGATTTAGCCTAACTGCAGCGCCCCAAATTATTTCAGGAGCAATTAAAAGCAAGCTCATTTCGAGCGAGAAGACATTAAAACTATCGGGGAAAATACAGTCTGACGTCTAGCAGAGACTTTTCACTTTCGATCTCAGCAGCCGACCGAATCCAGCAGCGCTGATGACTTTGAGAGAGGAGGACGCGTGTCAGGACGTCTGGAGCCTGGAGTTTCAGCCGCACATTACTTCTGCAGATTGCCAAGCTTTATGTGCTTCACGCGGGTCCCCTGGCTACTCTTGCGATAAATGCATTCGGTGGCAGGCTGGCAGCGCAGGGTACGAGCCTTAAAGTTAATGCAGATCACTGGGGAGATAAAGCAAAGCACAGCCTGTTTAGTAAACAACAGCATATCACAACAGAAAGACTGTATTCCCAAAGAACATTACGGTGTAATAGAAGTAGTGCAATGATGGCTGGAAAAACATTGTCAAGCGGTGACAAAAATGAACTTTTTTTTTCCTTCCGGGGCCAATATATGTTCCTTAGAATTGTTTTTTTTTTTTTTCTTCGCTTTTTCTCGAACAGTTTAAAAACGCCATCCATACAAATCCATCAATACATCGACATCAATACAAATTCTGTCAAATAAAAAAAATTGATATGAAGGCGAATGTTGCGCTGTGCTGAATTGGTTGATCGCATGCAAAATATGCATACATAAATATACACACATGCATGCAAGTATATATTTAAGAGAAATGTGTTGTGTTTGTAAATTAAATATATTAACAATTCTTAATTATTAACAATTAAGTTAGAGTATATTTTATATTTATTCTATATTTATTTTTCAGGTGTAACCAATAACTATAACAAAAAAAAATACATATAAATTAACAACATAAATGTAATCACAAAGCTAAATATAATTTTAATTATATTTTATTTAAAAATATTTTATATTTATATATTATATTTATATTTTATTTATAATTATCATTGTAATTATCATTGTGTGTGTATGTATATATATATATATATATATATATATATATATATATATATATATTACACACACATATTTTGATTATATATTTTAGGTGTGTGTATTCCTATATAATGCGTATAATAAATATACACAGCACACACACATCTATTATAGAAACAAAAACTTTTCTTTTGAATGCAATTAATCATTTGACACTACCAATAGATTTTATATTACATTACATTATATTTATGCAAAAAAGCAAAGCAAAGTTTCCTTTTCCACAACTTTTCCAAAAAGGAAAAAAAGACACTGACAGCAACAACCTATCCATCTATATATTTTTTTCTTCCTTCCTATATTTGCCCCACACCCTTTTTAATATCTGACCCTATTCTCAAGGGAATTTACTAAAAATAATAATGATTTGGGTAAGTTCACTATTATGAAATGTCCCGGTATGTCCGTAAAAGTCTGTAGTGAGGTTACACAGTAACCTTTCAATAAACCGAATGGTTATTCTGTATTTGCATACATTTGTAAAATGTGTGTGTTTTTGGCCTAAAAAGCAGTAAAACAGCGAAACCTATTATTTGAATGCGTTGAGAAAAACTAATCAGCGCTCTGCGGTTGTTCTGTTTGATGTTGTCCTCATTAACTCTGCGGATTATAGATGTCATTTAAGGTTAAGCCAAAGGTTAGGCTTGGGCTAATATGCCACGGCTTTAATCTTGACATGCTTAAGAGAGAAGAGCCCTGTAAAACTGCTCTACTACAGCTTTCCTGGACTCTGTAATTGAGCGTGACAGGGAAGCAGCGCTGTGTAACGTCCAGCCTCAAAGGCTCGCAGACATCTGATAAGTCAGGTAGACGCTCCACAGAATCCAGCGAGATTTTTTAACAGACTGCTCCATCGCCAAGTTATTTTACCTTGTTTAGTTTGGATGTATTTCATGAGTGAGGCCAGTGCAGGGCTTGACAACTTATTATCTGTTTCGTGAAGAGGTCAAGGTTTGAGCTCCTGCTGCCAGATGCTGTAACTATATATATATATATATATATATATATATATATATATATATATATATATATATATATATATATACATTTACATTCATCTCTTACATTTCTTAGTCGTTAGATTTACATTTTATAATTTAATAATTTTGAAAAACATTAATTTTTTAATCTATTTTTGATAACTCTCATGAGTGTGAGGTTTATTTAACATATTTATTCAGCAAAAATGCAGAAAATTGAATAACAATAAATCATGGCGTCTGTCTGTCTATTTTATTCTATTCTGTTTTAGTGAATTGTTGATGTATTATATTGCATTATATAATATTATAGCTGTATAAATGATTAATCAAATCCAAAATAAACATTTTTGTTTACAAAATATGTGTACACTGTGCATATTAATTATATATGTTTATATATTAAATATATTTATATATAATATAAAATATAAGATTATAAATATATATGTGTGTATTTATATATACATAGCACACACAAATATATTATTATGTAAACAAAAATGTTTATTTTGGAGACGATTAACGATTAATTAATTTTATGTCAGTGCATTTTTACATTTTTATTTGCCTTATATATTATTTTCCTTAATAGTCACATGACATTTGCGGTCATTGTGATTGGTTTAAGAACTTCTGCGTCCAGAGTTAAGTCCCGGGCAAAGATGGCGGTAAACCGGTCTGCGCCAGCTGAACAACATCCATTGAGATGTACAGGAACGCTAACGGCTGTTCTTCAGGTGTTACAGACTTCTCAGTTTGTCTCTCCGAACTTTTCCCTACGAAAAAGCAGCTTCCCACGGAGTTGCAGAAAGCTTGCTGCTCGCTAATGCGCGCTAGCTAGCTCGAACGCGTTCTGTGGGTAATTAACGAGAAAACGCTCTTTAGCGTCGGAATCCGTTCCCGAAGCGGAAGCGTGCTGTTTCTCCCTCTCGTGCACGTCTGGAGCCAACCGAGTCCTGCAAATGACTGATGGAACAGCTCCGCACATTACGGTATAAATAACTGCACTGGTACATTAATTACCACCTCCGACTGGATCTCGCCCTGATCACACTCCCGTCTAATGGCGAAGCCTGTCAAAGCGTCAGTGGGAACCTTGACACCTTCCTGTGAGAATAAAGTGATGAGAACAGCGAGCTATCCGCTATCAGAGGCTGTGGCAAAGACGTGCCAAAGTGCTCGGAAAAAAAAAAAAGGAGAAGAGAAGAGATGAGATGAGGTGCAAACCTTGGCACCTTTCTGGGCGTGTGGGTGGGTGAGTGGAAGATGAGGGGCTAGACATGTTGTCATGAATCTGTCATCATATCACTTGTCCTCCATCCATGTTCCCCCCTTCCGATCGGTCCTGCTGCACACTGACACCTGTCTCAGAAATCACTTCGGAACATCTGTCGTCTGATTAGCGCTTAACTTGTCAGTCGGATACTTTTGCTGTTGTTTCTTTATGAATATAGAATTACGAACCTGTAGCATATCGGTCTTATTAATTCTGAAGGCGCTGGTTTGTTGAGCAAACAATATTACAGTTTACTGCGCTTTATTCTTCTTCTTCTTCTTCTTGAGCCGGGTGTCTCACGCATTCACAGAAAACACCTTACTTCTGCATTGAAGTAACTAATACTCAAGCTTAAAGGAATAGTTGAAAAATTAAAATTACGCCATGAGCTACTCACCCCCAAGCCACCCTAGGTGTATGCGACTGGCTTGTTTCAGATGAACACAGAGTTTTTTTAAAAATGCGGCCATGTCCAATCTTCCAATCTTGGTAATGCTGGTGGTTCGTGGAGATATCACATTTCGTCTGTAGCAGATCGATGGGTTTTCGTAAACAAAAGTATTTCTAGTTTTAAAACTGTAACCTGCTTCCTGCTTCTGGGCTGACTTCGGACTCGACGTACCACGTCAACTGCATCATATGTCGAGTGATAGGTCGGCCAAGAAGATATGTGAGTAAAATATGTTCATTTTTGGGGGAACTATTCTTTTAATTGTTTGTAGAGAGAGATGCGGATGCAGGAAATTCACAAACTCAATTTTCACCCCCCCTCTAACTCTCAAAATTGTCATCTTTCTATTAAAAGAGAGGTGGAGTAAACTGAAGTGGACGGTAAACCCCGCCTACTTTGATCTGATAGGCCATTACAGTTCATTTGACATTGACGAGAGCTGTTGGATCAGGCCAGGCTGAAAATACAGCTTTTTAAGTTGCGTTTGTAATTTAAGTTAAAGTAAATTTAAGTAAAGTTGTTTATTGGGCAATGTTTTTTTTATTTATTTATTTCTATGTGTATGTGTGCATTTTTTTCCCAAAACAAAAAAAAGATGAACATCTGTGATGCATATAAAATGAAAAAAACATTACGACATACAAACCAACCATTATGCGAATGTGTGTGTGTGTGTGTGTTTGTGAGATGAGAAAAGTGATTACCGCACAGAGCTGCATTCGAACACAGCAAGAAATAAAATTTTCTTAGTTAACATTTATGATTTTCACACGGAATCTGACTTAATATCCTTTAGCTGCCTTGAAAGTGGTCACTGCTCCCTATGCACGCTGAGCAGGACGTATCTTTGTAATTAAGACCGGAAGTGTACAGTAGATCTTAAAACAAAATATACTTCAGTCATAGCAATTGTGTTGCAACGGATGTCTTATTTAAAATGTTGCAAGTGTTGATACGAGACCTCTGCACCAGATCCCTGCACCCTTATCTCGTGAGTGTGCGTCCTCCCTAATGCTGTACGTGTGTAAACATGCACATTTTACACGAGCTAGTCCTTTTCCCGAGTCTTGGACCGTATTTCTGAAGCTGGCCTTTCCTTCAGCCCTGCATTCTTTACCAAACAGGAAGTTAGCGAAGGAGACGAGGTTCAAGAAAGCTCGCTGACCCTGACGCTCCACAGCCTATATCCTTCCACTCTCATTTAAACATGTGCTCACTCCCTTTACATACGGCTGCTGTTTGTAGACCGTCCTAATGTGCCAGCCGTCTACCTGCAAGGGAACACTGCACTTCCTGAACCAGACTTCTCTTTAGACGCCCGACTTCGTAGTCATACTCGATTTATGGCTTTATGACTTTTTTAAATGAACTAAGAATTTTGATTTTAAAAGAGGACCTAGAGTAGAAAACAGAATTGTGAGTAGAATTTGTAATTTAAATGCGGCAACATATCAAAACAAAATTAAAAATATTTGTTAATGCTTGGCAATGGTTATTCATATTTCATCCAAAATCTGTGTAGATTTATTATGCATAAAGACACACACACACAGTATATATTTAGAAAATAATTACATGCATCACAAATTAAGATATACGCAAAAAAACCATTTCATAATATTAAAAAGTAAAAAAAAATATTTTATGGACCATTCTGTAAAAATTAATTAAATGCAACAGCATGGATTATTGTTTTGTTGTCAAATGCAGATTTTTTGCTCCATTTATGCAAATTCATTCAAGAGAAACCATTTTCCAAGCAAAATGAAAAAAATCTAAACGTGATTATTGGTTTCTTTGTATGACGGCAGGCAGAAGCGGAGAATTTAATGCTGCTGTTCCTCAGATGTAAAAACATTATTTGATTTCAGTATGTTTGTACAGACCGCAGCCTCTGAGGTATTGAATATTTCAACAGCCACATAAATAATGCTCCGGTGGCCCTGTTTCCACAGGCGTTTTACACACAATAGCATGAACAGAAGGGAAAACAGACTCAGTGGGATTGAGGTAACACCCCTCAGAGAGGCTTTTATGAAGACTACAAAAAAAGTAGGCTTTTAATAAAAATACAAATACAAATGGAGTAATGTGTCCGTGGGACATGAGAGAATCACTCACCCTCATGATGTTATGTTCCAGACCCGGATGATGATCCTTCTTCTGTGGGACACAAAAGGAGACTTTTAGACTAAATGAACAAGCTGCTCTTTTCCAAACAACAAAGAAACGTTTGGGTTATTATTTGATTTTTGTATTTATTAAAATAAAATGGTGAATATGATCATATAAATAATAAATATGAATGTTTAAAAAATTACATGAAACATTAAAACTTGTTTCTTTGGAAATAAGGTTGTAAGAATAAAATTAAATGTAAAATTCTTTGAAAACAAATCATTTTCTATTCTATTATACATATTTCTATTATATTCTACATCTATTATTGTGTTATATATATATATATATATATATATATATATATATATATATATATATATATATATATATATATATATATATATATATATATAATTATTATTGGCCCATGGAGGAAGAACAAATTAAATGTTTTTTTTGTTTTGTTTTTTTGCATTGCGATCCAAATAATTCTTTACAATCTAGCTTGCCTTTTTCTTCAGATACGTTCATAAGGAAAGGTTTCATGGAGTAAGGGTGGCTTTGGTGAGAATTTAAGCTGCAAGTGGGTGGAAACTGGCAGGAAGTGAGTGTCCCATCACTCAGGGACCATTACATAAATGTCTACAAATCCTCTCAGCAAGGAAAACGTTTCTACAAACTTATTAAAAAAGCAATGAGCGGCTCAAAGCGACTTAATCTTCAAGTCATGTTTAGGTTTATTGTTGTTGTTTTTAGAGTCTTTCCCAGCATGCATGTTATGAATGTGTGATCTTGTGCTGTCCAGAGTCATGGACATGCATATTTCCAGCCTTACTTCATATGGACAAATTCCCATCCCTGTTCACAGCAGAAGAAGGCACGTCTTGCATCTGTGGGACAGCTCTCTCAGGAACGGCCTGCCCTGAGTCATGTTTATATTAGCGTCTGATGCATCTTTTTGCAGTAATATGAGCCTGCTTATGTATACTCTGGTAAAACACACAGCTCCTTTTAGAAAACCTCAAACATCTAGCTCCGTCTCTCAGGGGAAAGAGTCACATCATGCGGATAGCTTTTATCGCTATTAAGATTACGAAGTCCAATCCAACGAACTAAATAACATCAAATGCACCATATGATTGTTCTCAAATTAAAGGTTAAGAACTTTCTTGAGATCATAAATTCAGTTGTTTATCTGAAAATGCGTGGGTGTTTGCAACCTTTCTTTTATTTTTCACCAGGTTTAACTGAGTGAAAACACAGCACGGTCAAAATTAATCTCATAGAAATATTTTGTTATGAAATTATGTCAGAAAAAAGGAGTTGCGTAAACAAGGCCATGCTAAATATTATCTAAATAACATCGATTTTTAAATTATTTTTCTTTGATTTTACATAAAGTTTGAGACCTTAGGTTTTTATTTTATTTAAACCTTTCTTTTAATTTAAAATTAAAAGAATATATGTTGAAAAAATAAATCTTTGCAATGAGCGCAGAACTGTGGGAAATAGGGAAGTATTAATAAAACTGCTTAGTAACTGAAAACTTCCCATTTCATGCTTAATTTTTTATTCTCACTGTTAAATCATACAACATACAAAAAAAAACCCATTTAATATGAAGGCAGCTGCATTGTTTTCTGATTTGGTTGTAAACGGTTGCAAATGATCAGCAGCTGTTTTTTACCCTTAGTACTTGAGCAGTTCCTCTAACAATTATTTCTATATTTCTATTTATATATATAAACAAAATAATTGGGCGTAGCAATGCGCAAAACCGCGAAACCTCTCAAGCATTTCTGATGTGTGCTAGCTATGATGATATATCAAAAACGAAGATGCTTGTTTTGTTTATCCGACTTACATTTTTTACCCAAACACGTCTTCTGTAGATATTTTAATACTGCGTAAATGTCATTTAATTAAGTCTAAATACAGCGGGAGTCTCAAATTAGACTGTGGGAGGACGAGATTTGTCCCAAACAAGAGATCTGCTTCCTTCTAATGTGTGCATGGGCCGGATTTAGCATTGTCCCTGGGAACCGCTGGTGTGTCCTGCTGTACCGCTCTTACGGTGACTTCCACGCGCATTGTTTTCAGAAGACGTTCCCCAGCTGCGTTTCTGCACGGGACCAATTAGCACAGAAGGTTCGAGTCACACACACAGTAACGGAACGGTGCGCGCCTCCTCTCGTCCTTCCGCCTACTCATCTTCGAGCGTGATGAATTAGAAACGGTCTCCTTTATTTTAGCGTCAGCCTGACCGCGCTTCTTTTGTATTTCTCTTACTCATCGATCTCTCACCTGAGCGCACATTAATAAACCCGTGCCCTCACGTGCTCTCCTCACAAAATAAACACATTATTGCCGTCATTACGGAGCAGGCGGTACGGTGGCGCGGCCTTGACAGCGCCAGCCATCCTGCTTTTTTGATCGCGGTGATAAATGAGCCGTTGCTTCTCATCCACACTGGGGTATTTCATTTAGATTACTCTTACTTTAGGGCCGCTGACAGTGGGAAACGCCGTGGGTACAGGTTAGCATTGTTTTGCTACGTCCCTGTGGTACATTTGTATAACAAACAGACAGGATAATAGAGCGTCGTTGTCAGGGCTGCTGCTTTTGGCTGCATTTTTCCTTTTTTTATGATTATTATTCCGGGCCGAGGAAAGAATGAGGGGGTCAGACCCGAAGACCTCATTTCACACCTCGCGTTGTGGCGAGGTCAGTGCAAACTCAGTATGGCTTTCGCCCTTTCTGCCGGTTTCATCCTGTTTCGCCGCACCTGCAACAATACTTGCCGTACGCTTCCTATATTTAAGGGAGTCGCTCTTAATGACGCCGTCTCCCGAAGCGGTGGCTGTAGGCCTCATTTGAATGGAAGTAAATGTTAAGTGAATCAGTCCTGCTGAGGCTCCCCCGTGGAGCCGGATTATGCCCCGTTTTGGGTCTGGAACTCCATCACGGGCTCAGATGGGGCTCCTTCTGCATGGAGATAAGCTTGCCTTCGAGCCATGCTGTCAACACAACATGAAATTGCTGTGTTTGCTGCCTCATTTAAGCTGCTCAAAGTTCTCTGCGCAAAACTTAGACCTTCAAACTGAAACACTGTCTGACGGTGGAAGGTCGTAGGTCAACTCCGATCTGGGATAGCGGGAGAAAAACAGCGTTAATGATCTGTAGAAGTATCTATAGTTCGGAAAGAAAAATAAATCGACCTATTAACTTTAACCAATGCACTGAGGATGGTTTGTAAGGACTAAAAGCTTTGACCCTGGTTTGTGTGTGTGTGTGTTTGTGTTGATTAATTTGCATGTTTTCCTTATTTTCTGTTTATTTGATATATATTTTTAGGCACTGAAAATATAATACAGTTCAATTATGTTTGGAATAATTATTAATTATTAGTAGGTATAATAAACTTTAGACCTTTTTATAGAGAAAATGTCATATCGTATTTAAAAAAAAAAAATACTAATACTACTTTAATAATACTATTATTAATTTAATCTGTCATTAATATAATTAATTTTATTATTTTCCAAAATTCCAAAATAATGTATATTATTTATCAATCTAGATTTTATTCATTTATTTTCTTATTACTGTCATGGATTGGCAATAAGTGTTCTGAAAAAACGGATGGCACAAATAAATGAACTGATTAATGAAAAATGTAAGAGTAACTTATATACTGATGTTTATAAATATATCGTGATGTTATTAATTTTGCATATTGTTGGGCCTGTGTAGTTTGCATTGCGGCTGTCAAAACTCTTAACAACTCCTTTAGGATCATTTGCATCTCAGAAAGGTTGATGTTGTTTATGTATCCACAGTTTTGTTTGAGATTCAAGCTGTGGGCCCCGATCAGACCGTTCCCCTGCTGGGTGACCTCGGTGGGCACTGAAGGAAGGAGGTGGGCATGGTTTGCATTTCCTCAGTTTCAAAGCTGGAGGCTATCGACCACAGCCGCCTAAACAGGGAGCAGACCCGTGTCTGTTTGATCATATGGCACGTGAAAGAGAAGTAATTAGGAGTGAAAAGACCCTTCTTTGAGTCAGGACATGCATGATATCCCATTACAGCTCTATGAATCTCCTGCTTGTGCAAAAGACTGAAGTCAGTCAGATGATAGTTACATGAGCTTTGGGCTTTGACTTGACCATGTGTTAAAGCCTCATTGTCCTCATATACTGATTAAATGATAAATGATACATTTTCTATTATATGTCCGTTTCCTCATATGTGCGTGTATGTGTGTGTTTTGTTACATTTTACATTGCACTATTATTTATATAAACTATTAAACTATTTCGTATTTGTATGTAGGGCAAATCAAATGTTATTATCATAAATATAATTTTTCAGAATCAGTGTTAAAATAATAAAAAAAAATACTGGTAACACCTTATTTTATAAGACTTAGTAGGTATGTAGGTGCACCGTTACCTAAAGTCAACAGAATATGTTAAAGGGACCAAAATACTTATTAAATACATTCATAAGCATGTATTGTACCACTAACAATCTTTCTATTCATCAAAACACATATAGATAGAAAGGAAAACAACCCACACATGCACACAGACACACACACACACATATATACATTTTATATATATATATATATATATATATATATATATATATATATATATATATATATATATATATATAAAATGAGTAAAGCCCTCTTTCAACTGGATACATCAGCAACTGGTTGATGTGTTAGTGTAGCAGTTAGCACTGTTATGCTAAAGGTCACAATTGCCCAATTCATATTGATGAGCCAAACTAGTTCCTCAGCCCCTGTTTACCAAAACTATTCCAGATATTTACAGTCTTCCATTAAAACAGCAGGGGCACAGCAGTGTAGTCGACCAAGTAGACGCATACCAGCCACTGTCTCCATCTCATTCTATCCCGTCACATACTACAGCATACCTCTCTATCAGTGCGTACTTCAGATAGTGTGCTTTATGTGCGTGTAGTGGTGTGTAGCACCGGCCCTCGGGCTAATGACCTCCAGCTGTCAGAACAGTGATGGCTCGCGGCTTTTCTGAGGGACACAGCGGTCGGCAGCACATTCCATATGTTCCTCCGTCATTTCCCCCTCCTTCTTTTCTCCTACTCTTTTCTCCTCCTCCGGCTCCTCCCGAGAACAGCTGGGGCCGACCTGGGTGTGCGCTGTACTGCCATGTCTCAGTGCCTTGCCTCAGGACCCCTCATTTGTTTATGTTATTGCTGTCATTTCACAAGAAGCGCATTTATAACCCCTTGACAAATTGAAGTAGGGAGTGAATTACTCTTCGGGCCTCCATATAAACAAAGAGGTATGTACAGACGCATCATTCACTGGTGCAGTGGTCAGTGTCTTCCATTGGAATGCTGTGAATTCAAAGTAATAGTTCACCCAAAAAGGTAAAATTGCTCATTGTGTAGTCAACCACAGAAGAAGACTGGATGGACCGGATGATGAAGCAGGTCTGTCCATAAACAGAAGATGAATGATTGTTTATACTGCCAAGATCCAAAAAGCACTACAAATGTAGCACAATTCTGCATTTCAGGTCTTCAGAAGTTGTGCGATATAGCTTTAGGGACAGACAGAGATTTAAAGTGTTCATTGATCACCTCTGCTGTTTTTCCTGAATGTCATTTGCAATTGTGTGATCCCAGAAGAAGTTAATGCATGATTTTAGAAGAATTATGCTTTTTTTCTTAGGCTTTCTGCATCTTGATCGGGTAGCTTCCAAACGTGACCTGGTTGCTCTGCTATAGTTTATTATATTATAACAGTTATAAATAATAATTAAAAAAAAAATAAATAAATAAATTATATATATATATATATATATATATATATATATATATATATATATATATATATATATATATATGTTTTTTGTGAGATATTAAATTGTTAAATTGTTTTCTTAGAATTAGAGTTTATACTTAGAAATATGTTTTTACTCTGTTAAATAAAAAATAAAAAAGGTAACTATATGACTTTTAATCTCACAATACTGAGCTTTATTCTATAAACACATGAGAAATATATGAAAATTTATGGTGTTTTTCACCTTCAGACTTGGAATGAGTTGTACTGACTAACTTCATGGCAATTTTATGGTGCATTTTTGCTTTTGGACTGCAAATTACCATCTAATTTGCTGAAAAATGTTTCATTTTGTATTTGAAAAGAAATTATACAGTTGGAACAGCATGATAACCAAAACAGCTCGGAACAAAAGCGTAAAAATAAAATGTGCAAGAATAAAGACAAAAGTCTGATGTGAGTGAGTTTCACACCTCAGCAGAATGGGACATCATGCAGTAAGGGTCTGTGTGGTGTGTGTGTTTGTGTGTGGGTGTATGCTAGCGTACGTGTTAATTCTTCTTCATCAGTTAGGAACCTAGGTGTGCTGTTAGCAATCTTTCATTTGAAAGCCATGTTTCTAGCATCTGTAAAACTGCTTTTCCATCTCAAAAAACATATCTAAATTGCTGCCTTTGCTCACAATGTCAAATACAGAAATGTGAATTCATGCATTTATGATCTTGAGGTTAGACTATTGAAATGCTTTACTGGGTGGTTGTTCTGCACGCTTAATAAAAAAAATTCAACTGATTCAAAATGCAGCAGCTAGAGTGTTTACTAAAGCAAGAAACTTTGACCATATTAGTCTGGTTCTGTCAAAACTGCACTGCCTCCCTATGAAACATCAGATAGATTTTAAAATCTTGTTAATTACTTATAAAGCCCTGAATGGTTTAGCTCCACAATACTTGAGCGACTTCTTATCACATTATAGTCTTCCACGTCCGCTGCTTTCTCAAACCTATGGTCGTTTGATAGTACCTAGAATATCAAAATCGAGTACAGGCTGCTGATCCTTTTCCTATTTAGCACTCAAACTCTTGAACAATCTACCTAACACTGTTCGGGAGGCAGACACACTCTGTTAGTTTAAATCTATATTAATCTATCTATATAGATCCGACTCTTTAACCTGGCTCACACATAACACACTAATACGCTTCTATAATTCAAATCTGTTAAATGCTTGTTAGAATGCATTAATTAGATCAGACGAAACTGGGAACACACAATGTACTTGTTACATCGTAAAATGAATGGCATCTACGCTAATATTAGTCTGTTTCTTTCTTATTTTGTTTTTCAGTTTGTATCTAGATCAGATGGTGGATCAGACCTTCATTAAAGACCAGAACACCTAGATGAACCCTGTGGACAGATCACGGGAACCAGAAACAAAAACAATAAGTCATTTACACACAGTCTGACATAGCTGCGTTTGAAACTGAACTAGCCTGGTTTCTCCCAAGGTTTTTTTTTCTACATTCTGTGACATATGGGGTTTTGATTATCGTCAATTTGATTGCATCAATGTTTAATCTTGTCATTATACATTGCTATCACTCTATACTCCTATTTGATACTGTTTAATGCGCTATATAGATAAAAGTGATTGATTGATTGATTGATTGATCTGTGGATAAGTCCCACTCCAACAGTTACACTTTGCAGCTTGTCTCTTTGTTGTCTCTCAGGTTTTCAACCCTAAGAATTGACCCAGCACTGGCCCCGGCGGTATCATTGCAGACGTAAATCTGAGCAAGTGCAGATCCAGAGAAAAAACTTGGTGGCTATCCAGTATGCTTCGCTGCATGTAGTATCAAAGGTAACACATAATCAACTGCAGAAATGTAAAATAAAATGTTATTATTTCTTATACAACAGATACATTTTAAATTCTGTAGATAAGCCACATTCAAAGCCGTTGTTATGCATATAACCACATACTTGTTCCTACACTATGCCACAACTGTAAACCGCCAAGTAAATTATTTGGTAAAACCACTATATATTTTTTACGTTGAGCCCATGATTTTACATTATAATTCAATTCAAACATTAACTGAAAACAGGTTAAACTGATAAATAAATTTAAACTGATAAATAAATCATATAAATGATGTATAGTTGGTTTAGTTCTTATAGTATGTATAGTTTAGTTAAAAAAGAGAAAGTAATCCTTTAATTCAGCAAGGATGTATTAAACTATTTGAAAGTGACAATATACCTTCATGTTATCACAAAAAAAAAAATGGTTTCAACATTATAATAAGAAGAAATTATTTAGGAATATAAGAATCAGAATATTAGAATAATTTCTGAACTGATATTCAGTAGAAAACAACAACAAAAGACTTGGTGAGCATGCTTAAAAGATTGTATTGACCCTAAACATTTAAATGGTATTTGCGTCCTTTATCAGGAAAGATTTGATTAATCATGTTGATGTTGGTAATGAGGTGTTACAGTATAATGTTGGATGTCTGGTTTCCTCAGTTGGACTGGTTTACTGTTCACTCTGTAGGCAAACGTGGGAAAATGCTCTGACCCTTGTTTTCTCAGTATCCCTCCTTATTAGGCACTCCAGCACAGCCTTACAGTACACACTACAGAAGGAAAGGAAAGTCTGAAAAGCAGAAGAGAGAGAAGTTGCATGACGACCTTACATATTTATAATGAACACACCCTGTCACAAACATCATTTCTCTGTGTAATACACAATAGAGCTGGAAGCTGATCTGAAACTATTGTGATCTCTAAGGAATTCATCTGAAATTATTAAAAAGAGAAAGATGAAAATCTCAGGATTTTCTTAACACAAGTCTTTCTTAACACAATATTTTCTTAACACAAATGCTGTATTGGTTTTACAGTGCATGTGCAATTATTAACATCATATATTTCTAATTTTAGACGTAATTTTAGAAAATCTAAAATATTAAATAACACAAAGAACATGAATTGTGTAATGTTAAATACATGTGAAACAAACAACAGTTGATAGAATCATTGAACAAAATATGAATTATTTCAGAATTTACATAATAGACATTCCAGTTTTTATTGTTAATTAAATCGAAATATTTAATTTAATGTTAAATGTAAATATAAAATATATAAAAACTAAACGTTTATTTTGGAAATGAAATAAACTACAGTAAAACTAGAAAAACATAAAGGCATATTTTAAAAAATACAAAACCACAACAACAACAACAACAACAAAAAAGTACTAAAATAAATAAGAAAATAAGAAACTGAAAAATAATTTATAATATCAATTAAAAACTATTATAGTGTATCAATGTTACTAAAATAACTTTGACTCCTTATGTTTAAACTTTAAATGAAGCAAATGTTAACTTGAAATTAAAAAGTTTTATTTCATATGTAGTTTGCCAAGGCAACAACTGTATATGTTTATATATATATATATATATATATATATATATATATATATATATATATATATATTTTGTTGTTTTTGTTGTTTGTTTGTTTGTTTGTTTGTTTGTTTGTACAGAAGATATAAAAATGAAAATTATTTAAAAATATAAATATAAACTATAGTAAATCATAGTTCCACTCAAAATGGTTTCATTTATTTAGATAATAAATCAGTGACACTACAAAAAACATTAACTTGAATGTACGCATATGCCATTGTTTTGGAATAATTACTGGTGTGTGTGTATGTTTCCGCTTGGCTGATGTGTGAGAGTATTGTGCAGCAGAAGAAGATATGGTGGTGGCACTGTGTTCGGCATGGCTGCAGCTGGTTGAGATTCAGGTTCAGAAGACAGTGGCTCTTCAACACAAAGCTCATGAAGTCAGCAGCCCTGCTCCCACCTGGCAGCCCCCGCTGGAACTGCTCTGCCTGGGAGAGGCGAACACGTCACATCAGCTTTAATGCTCTACTTCACTCCTCCAGAGGCCAGAGCCCAGATCCTCCAGCGTCAGCGAGCTAACAGCTGCACCGCGTCCTCCGTGAATGCACACAAATGCACATGCACACATAAACACATGTGCATGTAGGCCTACACATGCTCACACGCACCTCCCATAAGCATACTGTTTGCCTCAACACTCAAGGCTAGAAGATGCCGTTATGTACACTGTTAAACACCCAATTAGACTCAGGCATTCATATTGCATGCAACTTGCCTGTAAATGTAATGCATTATGCATATTTTCCGTTCCACAGTTTACTCAAAAATTTGCCGAAAATCGACTTTATTTGTTTATATGAACAGATTTAGAGAAGGTCATCATTACATCACTTACATCCACCGTTAATCTGCATGACTCCAGTTGATCAACGAATGTCTTGTGAAGTAAAAAACCCATAAAGAAATCCATCATTAGGATGCTTAAAACAGTTGCTTACATAAAGAATGCAGATTTCACGCTAAGTGATACCCGCATTAATTTTCATTTACATAAATCTCAACACATAAGAGGCTGTCTGTGTTATTGTATGCTTAAAAGCATCAATAAGCACATTTCAAAGCTCTGTTTAAAGAGCCCATAAGCTGTAGTTCACTAATGCCGAGAATTTACGGAGAATAAACCAGTCTGTTCTGGTTTTAGTCCATCAAAATCAAACTGCTACATAACGTAACATCACATTAGAATGACACTGGACACAATCCAGATATCCAAATACAGCATCTTTTGAACTGCATCAAAAAGAAGTCGATATTTTTAGGCTAAATAAGACAATGTTCTGAATAGACTGAGTTTTTAATAACTGGTGGGAAAATGCAAGCACGAAATAAAAGCGTGGGAACCAGCCATATACCCAACCGGAAGAGAGAATTTGGAATACAATTAAAGCTTCCATTTATATCTTGAACGTCTATGATGTACGATGTAGGCTTGCTTCTAAGATCTTTTGTATGGCAATGAGATTGTTCGCAGAGATGACAACCAGCCAAATATAAATGGCTTCTAATCACGTTTCTGAGCCGGCAGACGGCCCACCCTGAGCCCAGCCCTGCCCAGGCTCTGCCCAGCACTCAGGGGTATGTCCCGCTCCTTCTTGTGATATACCATTTTGCTAAAGCGTGGTGGAGAGGAAGGAGTGTTAAATGAGCTATGCGTTCACTTATTTCCTGTTCCAGATCCTCTCTCTTTCCCCTCAGCGCTGCAGGGAGGGTTCATTATAAATGAGGCGTGTTGTCTATAGCCCTGTGACCCACACTGCCTTTCTGACTCCGGCCATGTACACATTATACAATGACAACATGACAAAGGAACTCTCTAACTGTTAGATTTTCCATTCACCTTGCTGGTGGTGTTGAATACAAGTAATCAGACTCAGTTCAGTGTACATAAATCTGGATTAAACATTCTTTTATATATATATCAGCTGCTTTTTGGGACTTGCAGCTGAAAATGACCTACCTAATTTCAAATGGTTATAGTTTCTGACAACAGCGTGCTACACTTTTCATATATAAGTTTCATATATAAAGTGGTTTTTTTTACACAAAGGAGTGCTTATTGTAAAAATGCCATTCTTTACACAATGTTAGGCTACTTATCAAGTTAATCGAATTGTGAACGGGAAGAGTTGCTTTAATACCACATTTTAGTTGGACCTTTTCTAATACACTCTTGCAAAGAAAAATATTATTGGCATCTATGTTTCCATGAAGAACCTTCAACATCAATAAATCCATTCCATTACACAAAATGTCATTGTTAAAATGTTCTTTATGCTAAAAATGGCTCTCTGAAAAGTTGGCAGACCCAAATGGTTCTGTCAACCTCCCTTTTGGATACTTTATTTATTTAATTATTTACTAAGAAAGTACTTAAGTCTCTGCAATGAGTATATTAGCTTACATGGCATTTTAATGTCTAATTCCGATTTTTTTAACATGTGGAACTACTGTTCACAGTTGAAGACTTACCGCATTAAAAGATTGCATTGTAGCATAAATATCGAAAGACATCGCTCATGATGATAAACTCTAGCAATAGAAATCATCCCTCTTTTTTCAAGAGGGGCCAGACTGTGACTCTAAAGGGCTACACTAAAGGGATTACGTGCCAGTTTTTACTCCCACTGGTTCACGCTTCCCTGTCTGTCTGCATTCTTTAGCACATTAATAAAGCCACTGTACTCTATTGAGTGTGAATATGCAATTTACAACACATAACCAAAAGACAGCATCCCACAAGCCAACTCAATTCTCAGACTACTATGTAAATGAAGCGTTTGACTGAAAATTGGTGGAAAAATCAGCTAGTAGGACCACATCACAATATACTAGCCATACAGTGTCTAATTAGGAGAGTAATTATATATATATACATATATTCATACGGATAGTACAGAACTCTTGAAGCTCACATACAAACATGCTTCCAGCTGTATCAACATAACATGTTTAAAATGGGTTCTTGTTTAACTTGGTCACAACGTGGGTGGACTAAGTAAACAATGGAAGTGTTTTTGAATTGCTGATGATGTGAGAAAATGTATCCGGGCAACGAGAGGATGAATATGCCAGCTATAAGCAGACATTCAATGCTGTTGTATATGGAAAAGAGGATGTAAGACTTTGATGATGTCATGAATGAGCTCTCAAAATGACTCAAGATCTCCTTTTTTTGCACTCTGAGGAAGTTCAAAGTTAAGCATGTTCTGTTGCAACAAGGAGTGTCCTCTTTAAAGATAAATAGGCATGTTTTCCATCTATTTAGTGCTATCTATTGTTTTTAAGCTATATGAGAGCTGATTTTGAGTGTAGATTTGGAAATGAATGTGGATTCCTATAAAGATTCAAGTTAACATTAAAATCTTTTCATTTTTGATTTGCAATCTGATTTATACTTGCATTAAGATCTAAATCTAAATTCTGAATCAAGAAGATTTATTCACGTTAATATGGCTAAGCAATTACAAAGCTTTCTGAATTATTATGTCTGTTATGTCTAATTATGTCTAATTATTATTTTATACAAGTTTAAAAATGTTTCATAGCATAAAGAAATAAATAGTTCTGGTTGGCTGTTCACGTTGTTCATTTTGTTCTGCTTTTGTTGAAGTGCTTTTGGGAGACTAATTATAAATTTCATATATATATAGTTGTTTTTGGTATTTTTAAATAAAATAGTTTAATGATAGTTTAATAATAGTTTAATTAAGGTTTTCAGTTAATAAACAGTATGCATTATTTTAAATAAAGGTGAACATTTTGACACTTGACAAACTTTAACTTGTAGTTAATGTGATAAACTCAAAGAACTGATGTCTACTAAACATCAGCTTGACACCAGCCGGTTTTTATAACAAACAATGTTTTGCATCTCTTGTTTGAAGAGGATTCTTAGTTTGATCACATGCAAGATATTAATTGTGACTTTTTAAGTGTTTAATGGCGCTCAGGCATCTTTACACACACATACACAATTAAGGTATCTGTCTCTCTTGTTCTTTCTCTCCAGGGGTGGAAGCAGCCCCTCCTCGTTTCTTCGGTCCTGACTCCATCTCTTTGCCTGTGGCTGGAACAGCTGTTGCAGAGGCTGAGGATTCTGGGTACACAGCACTGGGGCATCGCTGCCAGTCATGCTCATCCTCAGCACAGCTGCCACTCTCCATGCAGAAAAACTCCAGCAAAACTTCATCACGGGGGCCTCTTCTTGAGAGTTGCTTTGGTAATAAAGAGCTACACACTTGAATGTGTGGAAAACGTGGTTTTCGGTCCTCTGGGTGGATGTGATACATTGCACAATGAAAATCAGTCAGCGCTCTTCCACTCGTTGAAAGAAGGCAAGACAGTTTCCAAAATATAACCCATGGGACACAGTCAGTCAGCTCACTGATTACTTTACAAGGATCATTTCTCCAGCAGACAGGCCTCTTGCCAGGCCCACACGAAATCTGAGCTTGTAGAAAACTCAGCAGATTACTGTTACTGCCACCGTTTCTTTACAACATGTATATATGTTTGTGTTTTCATTTATTTATTATTTTTATTATACTGCAACTGCAATGAAGTTGTTCCTTAAATCTAACGGCTTGCGATGACAACACTGTTGGCTGTTGAACTCTTTTGGAAAGAATGACTAAAATCTGGAAAACACTAAATGATTTTTGCCCAGATTTTTGCTCTGATTTGCATCCTGGACAAGTTGACTCCAGTTGCCCAAAGTCAAAGCCAGACTGCAGATTTTGGGCAGTCAGAGTTGACAGATTTTTTACAGAGAAACACATTGTATATGATGGGCGCTGATTTTGTCGCATCCCAATTCACATAGTATCTATCCTAAACATTTGTTCCACATTGTAGTATGCTGAACTGAGTATTCCAAAAATACTTATATAGTACTTATATAGTACTATAATACTTATAGTCTATATAGTATCTCCAAAATTCAATGAAAATTCCAAATGCAGATCCATGCACACTCCAACTTCTGTTTCCAGTAAATTTTACTTTTTCATTATGAATGAACCAACATCAAACTGATTTGAGGTAAATAATGACATTGACTATTGTCTTGCTGCTGCTGCTGCTTTTGGGACACAGCATATGATTTCATCAAGTCGGAGGATATCAAACATGTTTGATGTTTTGTGCTGATATTTGTTTTCCTTTTCCATGTGTCTTCCGGCAATGAGGTGCATCTCTCTGTGTTAGCAGTGTCTGGAAAAACCAGAAAGTCTGATAGTGTGTGATTCTTGTTTTTCTCTGTAACCTTTTACAAAGTCGGTGAATGTAAGATGCATAGTGTTTTAAGATCAGAAGTTATGTGAATTCCAAATTTAAGGCTAGGTAATGTAATATTCAGAGAAAAGTGTGTGAGAAATGATTTATGACTAAATAACAGGAAGTCATTTATTGTAAGATGTTGTGCTCAAGGCCACAGGCATTTCAAATCTATAGCTTCTGGTTCACTGGCACAACCTTGAGATAAAGTGTCCAGTTTTTTTTGCCAATAACCTTGAACTTAAAAGACCACCCTACTGTTTGCGGTAAGTGTTTGTCACTTACTAAACCTCTGGTCTTTCCTTGTTATCAAGGGGCTAGAAAACACCTTAAATTACTTTAATTATTATATTAATAATGCAATTAATATTAATGCTAAATTTAGCTTATTAAGCTAAATTGAAAATCGTGTCACTGTTCCCCTCAGTAAATAACACAATTAATCTTGGTCAATTAAATATATATATATATTAACATGTCTAGTTTCTGTTGGTAACACAATAGGAAATGTATTAGCTGTAATAATCTGTTTTAATAATTAATTATTTCTTAAATGATCTTTAATGCAGTGCGTAGTAAACAATAAATAATGAAAGTATTTTAATTTTCTCGATGAGCTTACGCATCCAATATTCTTTAGTCATTTTAATGTACTGCAGTTTGATTTGTTACAGTCAGGCCATGTACTGTTGCTCTGTCCCTACAACAGGAAGTCAGTCACCTCCCTCACTTCCTTCACTCCATTTTCCCTAACTTCTGTAGGAAATGACAGCTTCATTTAAACAAAGCAAGGTCTTTCATTGCTGAACACAAACACGTCCTCTCTGTCTGCTGCAGGATTATTGTTCCTCGTTGCACAATCTTAGGACAAAAGACTTCCTCTGCTCACTGCCGAGCGGGGAGGTATCCATGCAAGTACTGAAATTCTCATATATCCCATTAGGCACCTGAATGTACGCCGAATTCCCATGGTGCACGGGGAACACCTCCTTTTCTGAAGCACAGCAGTTTGGCCCACATCTGTCAAGCAGTGGTGTGATAGACAGAAACCGAATATCAAATATTTCCAACATATGGCCATGAATTTTAGAAATGGAACTTTGGCTCTGATATGCTTCAGTGAATATTTTTGGAAACAGGGTGAAATAAACATTTGTGAAATTTCTGCATGACATCAAAAGTATAATAGTAAATAATAAAAGGTATAAGCCTGTTAACACTTTGTATTAGAGATAAAAATCTGAATAATAAATGAAAAAAAGGTCAAATGATATGATAATTACAGTAATAAATGAAAAGTTTTACAACACGTGTGTTTACTCTTTTGCATCTAATAGTGCTGCTGGCTACCCAGAATGCTTGGCTTTAAGGTGATTTCTGAATAGGTTTGAGTCTAATCACATACAAAAACTTAAGAAATGAGTTTGCAAAATGTATTATTTGTTATTAGCACAGAATTGTTCGTAATTTTGCCTTTTGTCTTTTTTGTGAGATGTGTAGTTTCAGAAGCATAGTGCTTGCTTGACAGTAGAAATATAAATAATTTGAAATCACTGTAGAAAAGGGTAATTTCTTAGCATTAATTAGTCTTGTCAGACTGATGGCTGAAGGTCTAGAATACATGGCAGCTTTCATTGGCCAAGGCACAACCATGAGGCCATTTGACCGACAATTCGTAAGAATCCTCACACAGGGTGAAATAGTAAGATTTAGTAAGATTTGCCTAGACCCCAGTGATGGGTAGGTTTAGGGGCGGGGTTAATAAAGGTTAATAATAATTTCATATGAATTGGGGAACTTGTAAACTATGTTTGATTAATTAGCCTTCTCGTAAAATATGTACAAATTGCTACGAGGTTGGAAAATACAATAAGTCTCATGTTCAACTGGTAGTAGGACTGTAGTTTATATATGTTTTTGATTCATTAATTCAATAACTGGTTCATATGATTCATTCATGATTTTGTGATGCCCACTGAAAAAAATACAATATTTTGCAAATATTTCACGCATGTGTGCAATAACATCAGATGGAAGGGAAAGTTATACAGTTGGTATTTAAACAAAAATTCTTATTTCTAAATCTGTCTTAACCGCTGTTCTGGGGTGCAAGGGTTATGTATGACAGCATGAGAAAAAGGGCAGAGATCAGGGCCATGTGTGTCAGGAAGAGGCCCCTGAGAAAGAGAGAGCAGAGTTTGAAGCGAAAAGGAAATAGCCTCTTCTCGGATACCAGAAAAGGAACTTATAACGTACAGAACAGTGCTGTAAGTGTGCTTTAGAGCGCATACGCTGACATTTTCACTACATTCAGTTGACCTTGACACATCTTCATCAGACAATTTACATGAAAATACAAAGAGAGGAAAAGACATGACAGATAATAGATTGTGATTTATCCAACTTGTCCAACTATTTATAATAATATTACGCAATATTACAGTTTTGGCTGTATTTTTAATGCTAGAACTACAGCTTTTGTCAGCATTCAAAAAAATCATTGTTGCACACATGTTAGCTAAAATGTCTTCATGGGAGATATGAATGAGCATGCAGTATTTTACACAAGAATGTTGTACATTTTGTTATGATTTATGAACCGCAAGCTTATGAGTTTATTTCTAGTCTAGCATAAGTTGAAGTTAACTTTTTGGCAAATCATTAAGGAAAATGTTGATTTATAGTCCTAGATGTTTTTCAGCTATAAGCACATTTCCTCTCTGAGTTAGTCAGTATTACTCATGACCACAAATTACAGGACATAGCTGTTCTTTGAACGAGAGAGAGGTCTAATACTATGTACACTTACATGTATTCACCTATCTCTCTCATTACAAACTGCATATATTTTGTAAATCAAATCTATGTGGATCTGCGTGCCTAAATTATGTAACCCACATCCAACATCAATCTAAATGTACCTTCAACGTTTATTTTAAACCAGTTTAAGTTTGGAATAACCGAATCCCAGCTTATCACCCTTGTGGATTCAGCCTTTAAACCTGGAAAGCAAGAGCTTAAAAGATTTCATCCAGTGATCTGATTTGAATTTTTTAGTCCTTTGACCCCGTGGCCACTCTCTGTGCATCTCTCCAGCTTCCTGTTTGTCTTTGAGTCTGTCCTCTAAGCTGTCAGTACCCTACTGCAGTCTCTCTCCACAGGATCCATCTCTCTCTTGACCCTTCCTCTTTGTTGAGCCTGCAGGGATCTGGGTGATCTGATCCATAATCACAGCTTTCTGGCCCACATCTGGCATTCTTCCTCCCTCAAACCCCCCAGTCTTGATCTTTGATGGTTAAAACAAGCACTGCCAACATCTAGCAGACCCAGTTATTGGAGATGACCTCACAGGCATCGGTTCCTCCCATGCAGAGGCTGTTAAATTTGCTGATGGTAGATTATTGTTTGGCGGTTGTTCTTATGTTAAGGACTGTTGTGACAGCGTCATGGCTTTGTGTCTAAAGGGATGCTCAGGAAAGAAAACACATGTGTGCTAATTACATTGTGACTGATCAGAAAGCTGCGAAAGAAAGCGGCAGTCAGGGATAAAGAGAAAGAGAGGGTCTGTTTCTTATTCCACTGCTGAGTCAGATGCACCACACCCATGAAACAATGTTTCCATTGCATCTGGCTCACTAAGATATTGTAGTCGACGCGTTTTTTTAAGACTTTTTTTGTTCTGTAAACTGTGAGTGGAGACGAAAGAACGGTTATGGGAATAGTTCACTTCAAAATGAAATACGCTGAAAATTCACTCACTCTTAGGCCATCCAAGATGGAAATGGGTTTGTTTCTTCATCAGAAGAGATTTGGAGAAATGTAGCATTGCATCACTTGCTCACCAGTGGATCCCATGCAATGAATGGGGGACACCAGAATATGACACCAGTCTATCAAATATCGTCCTCTGAGGCAAAAAGCGCTGAACAAATACATAATTAGAACTTTAAACAACTGCTATGGCTAAAATACAGTAGGAGCACTAATCATTATAATTGCTTTCTCCAGTGAAAGGTCATCTGTGAATCCGAAAAGAAACATGCACAGATCAAGCCTTGTTTATGAATGAAAACATTTTGATTTTACAAGACATTAATGAACAGACTAGAGTGGTGTGGATTACTTGAGGATTAATGTGATGTTTTTATCAGCTCATTCTAATTGCACCAAATCACTGTCAATTTTTTTTTTTGCTCTACAGCATCTGTGGCACACTACACCACAGAAAATGTTCAACTCACCTTTTAACACTTTTATTGTGAAAAACATTTTTTGCATATAATATCAATGCTAAAACATTTTGTATGTTTCTCCTTTGCTTTATATTTTCCAGACAGACATACGCATTGATCGATAGACAGGCAGACTGATAGATACATAGACAGACAGATAGACAAATAGATAGACAGACAGAGAGATACATTCATAGAGACAGCTAGTTATGCAGTAGAAAATCTGTACATAAAAGTTTGTTTTGCCCTCAGTTAGTCTTTTTATAATACATGACCGTTTCCTTGTAAACAGGCAAATTCATCCATTATGGATAAATTTACACTTCTTATGAGTTTTTCGGGCGGATGGAACCACAGTGTTGTTTATTCTCTTTCTCTTGGGAATGTATGCATATTGATTTGCTTTCGTGTGCTATAAAGAAGTAACATCCTGTAAAACTTGGTCACACCTGCACTGTGGATTTGTGTCACGCTCCAGTAAACTTCCTCTGAAGATGTAATGAAAGACTTCCGAGCCGTTGATATGGGTGGTCCACGCGCCTGCTAATGAATCGGGTCATGTGATGGACGCAGCAAAATCTAACAGAGAGATAATTATAGACGCACACACTTCATTACAAGACACACATCAAAGGAAAAGGCACTTTGAGAGCTTGTTCCTATGAGGCATGCCCCACCACCCCCTTTAAACAGAATCTCAAATCTTGAATGCCAACGACTCAGCAATTACCCAAATTATCTGAAAGACTCGAACGCTTTTGGCACGCCTTCCAAGACCCAGTCATTACTGCAGGGGTTAGCAGAGGTTGGGGGTATGCCAGATATGCTTAGAAAACTTTAAATGAATGAATGAATGAATGATTAAATAAGTCGATAATTTATCTATTTACTCAGGGAACTGTCATTTTTATTCGTAAGCATGTAGGGTGTGTGTTGGATAGACACTAAAACAGTTTTGAAGGCATCCATTTGATTGAAAGAATAAATATGCCATAAATTCTTCTTTTTGAATGAGAAAAGGCATTGCAGTCATTCAATTTTTGGTTGGTTATTTTTAAAGCTCAACTGAGTCTGTTCTTGATCATTAGATATGGTGTTTTGGTACCTTACTTTCTTTAAAAGGTGTTTTTGTACTAAAACACAGTCTGTTGACTCAGTGACTGACTGGGCAGTGAGGCAGCAAGGCAGCTGTCTGTGGTTTCAGACACAGCTTCATTTATCAGTAAATGATGGAGAAATTCTGCCAGAAAAGGGTCTAGGCGGGACTAATAAAATAAAAGTCATTGTTTTGTACATTAATTAGCATCGAATCAATAAGTATGAAATGGTGTGTAACACCAAAGCTAGGGAAACTTCATACCAAAAATTACAGTTCTGTTATAACTTACTTACTCTTGTGTGCTTCCAAACTCCTGCAGAACAGGAAAGGTAATAAACCAAATAAATCTATCTTGGAGCAACATTTAAGTGATTTATCTACATCAAAACTGTCTGTTTATCTATCAGTCTTTCAGTCCGTCTTGACAAATTCTTACAAAATAAATTATATTTGGGCCATGAGATTTGGTTCATGTTTCTGAGTAAAATGAAAAGGCAATCAGTAGGACAACTGAGTCTAAAAACGAACAAAAGTGCATTTTAAACAACAGCCACCGTCTCTGAAAATGTTCGTTTTAGAAAAAAACATTGAGCTTAATGTATTATTGTACAAATGTAGGTCTCAGTGGTGAACATGTTTACTTGTTTGGCCAGCGTTTCCTCCAGCCCGTTCCAGTTGAGAGGCTGAAAATGAGAAGGAGTGAGAGGAAACCTTCACAAGGCTCTTATTGTTGCACTTAATCCTCTTCAGACGGACCCGGACTGAGAAAAAAGGCACATTTTCTAAAGTGTGCTCTGGTTCTATTCATCCACGGAGCTCTCTCTCTCACCCTCAGCTCAATAGGCCTACAGTGTCGCGTGTCTCACCCTGCGCAACCAATAAAGCCTTTAGTTATGCTAAAGACCGACCTTTAGCCACTTTATTTAGCTGAGCGGTGGTGAGGAAATAACTGAACCATGCAGCAGAGCTCATGACACTCATGACACGAAAAATATATATATATATATATATATATATATATATATACATTAAAGGTCCCTCACACAGGAAGGAATGTGGCTAACATGATGTCTTAAAACTGTTGCCAAAAGATACACCAAATAAGCAGGCCAAACCCACTATCTATCCGGATGTCATGTAAACCTCGTGTATAGATACCACATGACAACTTTAATTATTAAAAGCAATGTTAAAGAATGAATGGAGGGTTTGTTGTCTATTTGCCCTGTGTGTCTGTGACAGTAATATATACTGTAGAACGTGCATGACAGGAACTAAACGAAAATTGATCACATTTTCACAGTATATTATAGCTATGGATTTTGTTTCTTGACTATTTATTGACAGTATAAATCTTTTGTGACATGACTTTAATATCACTGTTGTGTGCTGAATAAAAATAGTTCAACAGTTAAAACAAATATTACTGATTTCAAACATCTGAACAGTGATGTATATATTATATTATATATTAGGCTTTGTAAATTGATCCTGATAATTAATATTATTACATTTATTTTTTTAACCATAAGTTATAGTTACAATGCTTTAAAGCCGTACATATAAACACAGCTTCACTCTAAATCACTCTAAAACGCTTTCGTGTATTATTGCCGTACTCGATTTAGTAAAGAAGTATCAACACGACAGCAGCACTATCAAAGTGTGACATGAACGCTGAACACGGTAAACTTCACACACTTCAGAGGGAGTGACAGGGTGACAGGGTGGCCGTGACTGTACAGCGCCGCTGATCCGAGCAGAAAGTCTGTTTCACGGCTGTGAATTATCCTCAGTCAGTGTGAAATATCTGTTGTGTTTGACAGCGTGTGGTGTCGTAGGAGGTATTGTGTTATGGATCTGACGGCCCATCAAGAGCGCTGACAGCACGAACCTCTCTATCCATTAGAAGCCTGACAGAGGCCGTGACAGACCGCTTGATGGAGGAGAGGAAAGAGGGAAACGCGGATCTGAGGAAACTGAGTCAGCAGCACACATCTGTTGCCGGAGCACCGGGGCGAGCCAGGGTAACAACAACCAAGCACAGATGAAAATCACTGTCAAACTCCAGCAAAACATATTGGACAAAATAGATGCACCTGTGGCAGCTGCATCTGGTTGAAGACTGGAAAAGTGAAAGTGAAGGGCAATTTGTAGAACTACTCATGCTAAAATACATTTTATAAAAAATCTAATTGAAATAATGACGTAATAAATAAATATAATAAATTATGTAATGTCATTATCAAGACAAGGCTTGGCCTAAGCTAGGATCAGGCAATTGTTTATTGTTAATTATAACATTTGAGTAACTTTTAGAAACATGCTTAGAAAAAATATTTTACTCGTGTGCATTTTGAGACAAAACAAGGCACTGATGTCATTTAAGATCAGTTTAAGACAAGTTTCTTTCAGTTGAAAAAGTTCAGATTTGTATTTCAGTCTCAGATTAAGCAGATGTTCTCAAACAAAACTTAATACTGTATTTTCTTGGGAATATTTTTTTAAATGTATGTATATATATATATATATATATATATATATATATATATATATATATATATATATATATATATTGTGTGTGTGTCTCACTTCTATTACTTGATCCTGTTTGTATCTTGTAATTTAACAAAAGACTCTTCCTAAATGATGTCACCATGCAGGAAGTGACATCATAGTGGAAAAAAACCAGCAGCACAAACATTAGTGAGTATTTGATGGGTTTTTGATGCGTTTCATGGTATTAAAACATTTTAGCTTTTAGAAAACATTAGCTAATATCAAAATGTCAAAACAGGGTTGAACTTTGGTTGCATTTTAGTAACTACAGATGCTTTGGGGGTAGTTTTCTGGCCCATTGTTTGAATGGTCACCGACCATCTTTGTACTAACATTCACTGTTCAACAGTCTTTTGGCTTTAACCCGACTGAATATTACCGACGTCCCTTTTGAGGGAAGTTCCTTAACTCACTCAGTAGTTGTCTGCCAAGAACATGACATCTTGTTATAGACTAACTTTATAGTTTTTCTTGTAACTTTTGATTGTACTTTTGGTATTCCTAAGGAATAGAAGTGACTTGAATCACGAGCAATTTCCAAGCAATTCCACAGAGTACTGTGATCAGCTGAAGACAACTGAATAACCGTGACAATGACGTGTTGTGCTGGTCTGTCATATCAATCAGAACCCTTCTGTGTTGTCTGCATGTTTTATGCAAAAGGGCATGATACCACAGACAGCTAGTATATGTAGGCAAGCATGTGTTTTGGGAATTGGCAAGTAGCCATCTGAAAGTCCCTAGATGACTACTAATGAATTGGGCTTTCAATGACTACTGCAGCTTGGGGGCTCCACCCTCAGCTTTCATGTAATGTTTTTGTGTCTGGTGGCAAAATTGCATGTTTAGGATTGTTATAAGACTATTTGATATTCGTGAACTTGTTTGTCTGCATTGAAGCTCGTATATCTTCTTCCGATTTCCCAGTAGCTGTAAGTAGTATTGGTCATGGATTTAGTTTATATCAAAAAGCATGTACGCCTTAAATGCACTGTAATTCGTTTTTATCCAAACGAATAACTGTAAATGTTCCCCTGAGGGTTTTAAAGTCCAGAAGTGCACTCTTTAGCCTTTGCTTGATGGTTATGTCATATTTTATTTTCCAACAACCTGTTTCGGTTTGTGTAAAAAAGATCTAGCATGCAGCACTGTTACTTTGTAGATCCTCCGTTATTTTTCCAAAAAGAAAGAGCCGAAGTTAAATTCCTACCTCCGAATGGCTAGCTAATGAATAATCATCGGTTGGGGGCCAATTAAATGATCTTCAAAGGCATTTTGTGCAATGAACTCCGGTATTAGCTAGTGTGTGTTAACATGCAGAGTCTTGGTGGATAAGTAATAAGACCCACTTAACTCTTCAATTATTTTCCATTACAGGGGAGCCACGGCAGTGTTTTGCCTGCTAAGTTTATTGGTAGTGGAAGGCTTCATACTGGGGAGTGTTAATTGGTAGGTGTCAGAACTAGAGAGTTGCGGGTTATGTTTAGAGCATCTTCATTAGCGCATAGATCCTTAAGTGAAACCCATCACTGCCTGTGCGTAAGACCACGTGCGTTTTATCGTGCCGCTTGCATGGTGCTTTTTTTTTCCGTTGGTCTCCAAGCTGAGGCCTTTTCAGAAGGGTGGATAAATTATGTACATTTTTTAGCATTCAGCTGAAACTGTCTTTCATTGGGAGCAGCTGCACTTGTGGGCACTTTCTTGATTTCTGTGGTGATTAATTCAGTTCACATCTTTATTTTCAAAAGCAGATTACTTCATTTAAAGTCATTACAGATTTATCCTCATTCAGTGTCTCTGGATAATTCGCACAGCCAGAATTAATAGGCCTGCTGTCCTTTGAAATTGACCATCAATATCTGAAAAGATCATTTAGCATTTTTTATTTTTTTGCATTAATTTTCATTATAGTAAACAAATGTTTTAATTATTTTTAAATATGCATACACTATATACATACAGTACCGCTGAAATAATTTATGAATTAAATAAATTAATTTAATTTAATGTGGATTCATTTAACTGAGCAAACACTTGTTACAAGCATTTGTACTTCAAATAAATTTTGTTTCTGGGAACAAGTGCCATTTAGTCAAGAGGAATATCAGTGGAGTAAAAATCCTTTTTTTCTTGACAGAGCATTTCAGTTTTGTTTAGGGTGTGTGAGGACACTACATGGACTATGTGCATACACTCATGCCTCATTGTGTGTACGGTTTCATTAAACTTTAACTGCAGACCCCTTCTGGCTCAAAATCTGTTTAGTTTAGCCCCAAATCCGGCACCCCCCCCCCAAAAAAAACCCTGTCTCCCACGTCTCACGGGACCTCTAGATCCCATTTAAACACGGCCAAGTCACACGAATGCATTCGCCCTAGAGAAGTTTGCTTCCTTTGACAGACTACCCTTCACCGACGGCGCGTTTTCATTAAGGCTTGCAATTTGGACACTTTCCAAATCACCTCTATTCTTTCGGGCGAGAAGCACACTAATTATGCCAGCGTCTTAAGGAGAACTGGAAACACAATTACGCGTCTTCCTTCTGGTGCCTGTGCGCAGTGGTTTGTAGGTCAGGGGGACGCAGGCCCATTTCATCACAATGAACGCATGAGCTGCATGGCTAATGTTTTAATCGTAATAATTAATACCACTTCGCTCTCATGCTGCTGCTAATTATGCATCCACACGTCATAGCGCAGACCTCGTTGATATCTGGAGAGAGGGGATTTCAGCCAGGTTTTCCAAACCCCTAGGAAGTCAGGGTTCATTTGGCAAGCCAAGTCATTTCCAACACTTCACTTGAATGCGAAACGTGTGAAAAGGGCTTCTTACTTTCTAGATTTTTAAGTTGCATTTTTAGTTGTGCAGTGTGCACTGACACATGGTCCGTTTACACCAAGAGTAACATTTATATTTGCCAGTATTTACAATATGTGTCGCTGATTGATGATCAAATGTAACTAGTACTTCATTTCAGGTAGAGTATATGTCATAATTAGTCCAATATGTAAGCAAAAAAGCATATTTATTCATTGTTGCAGCCATTTAAGAATAGAAATGCAGAGGTTTTTGGTGAGCAACTCGATTGACGTTCACCGTATGGACAAAACAAAGCGAAGACATTTCAAAATATCTTCTATTGTGCTTCACAGAACATCAAAAGAAAGGAATGAGTGAAATAGTAGGACATTACTTGCAAACATTTAATAATTCACCCATGTCTTTCTTTCTTCTATGGAACACAACAGAAGATATTTTTAAAAATGTCTTTGTAAGCTATGTAAACTAATAGAGTCCAAGGTTGTTTGAATTACAGTGTTCTTTTTTGTGTTTTGTAGAACAAAGAAAAGCAAAAAAAAAGGTTTGTAATGACATAAGGGCATTATTAGAGCATTATTTGCAAAAATTTCATGTTTTTTCTTTAGAGGACTCTTAATAACTCACTCATGCTGTTCTAAACAACTTTGGTTTACTTTGCTTTGTGGAGCACAAAAAAAGATATTTTGAACCATTAGGACATTATTTCCAGCGTACTAATGATGACAGAAAGCGGAATGTGTGGAATGAATCTGTGGTGTTCCTGTTGTAAGGAGTTAGTGTCTGGTTTAGAAACTGTCTGCGTGACCAATTGCTATTGAGGATGTCAACAAACGGGTAGTAGACCTCACTGCTTTTTCAGACTTTTCCCACTTCACAGATCCATGATGTCTCCTCATTTTCCTGAGGAAACACATCACTTCCCAACTCACAGGAACACTTCAATGCAGAGGGGGGCGTAGGTCAGGTCGAGGGGGAGGTTTTTCAGCAGCAAGGTTGCTGAGGAGATGAACGGAAATGTCCGTTAGTGGGTGGAGGTCCTTGGAGATAATAAGAGAGCAGCTTCACCACTTCAGATCAGGACCGAGAGATAGCAGCCTTGCTAAAATCCAAATGCACTTCAAATCCAGATGTTCTTCAAAAGACCTCTGATAACATGGAGATATCCCGCTTCATTCAGAGACGTGTTTAGTCTCTCTGTCTCTCTCTGGCCTATAACCTAAGCTCTCCAGGGCAAGTGTGACTTTACAACCTCATATAATTCTACAGTAGTTCATAAATCCTGTATGTGTTTCTTATAGACGATGTTCAGGGCAATAAATACTTTCTTTAAAGATGCAGATAAACGTTTGTGTTTTTCTGATCAAATTCTGGTGACACACGTTATTAATTTTCACTTGTTTTAAAGCATTGTAATATCAGTTGGAGACTCACACTGTGCATTTAATGTATCTATCTACCCAATTAAATAATGTCACAACCATGCAGTTCATTAACATGCAAATGGCGTCTTATGAAGAGATTAGTTAATTGCAACTCATTTGCATAATTAATGAACACTCGAATGAATAATGCTTTAGTGAATTTGTGCTGCGCTGTCATGAAATAAATTATAAAAGACAGGCTGAGGCCATTGTGTAAAATCCCTGTGAACTGCATGAAATAATAAGCAGGTGAGAGATGTATAATAAAATCAGAACATGGGAGAAATATGCAGGAATGGTCATTTGTACACATTACTTAAAGCTTGACGTTAGCCTGTCACAATGACAGCGTGCAATATCTCTGTAGGGTATCTGACTCGGTAATAAAGAAGACTGATTGTCACTGCGAAAAGTTATGATGGCCATTTATAATACAAAAACGACAGAGGGTCTGTTACGAGGCTTTCGTAACCTCTTTGCAGTGTGGTTATAAGATTCTTGTACTCCAGTCAGAAGAACAGACACACTTTATCCATTTTTAAGCTGATAGTCTCTGTGGGAATTTCAAAAGGCATCTTGGCGGTCTAGAAGGGCACTGGGAAGGGATATTGTAATTGTAGACTTATTACAAATGAACTAAAAGGTCCTTCGAAAAAGACTTTCCGTGTTATGATCGCTTTAAGTAATACGCAGGTTTATGTGGTCTTAGTTGGTGTCTGTCGGCAATCCATTTTGAGGTCTTTATCTGAGATTTTGTAGAAAATATCAATTGCATGTTACATATCTTTCGATTTTAATGGCGCCACATATATATAAAGTATATTTTAAGCTAAAGTTTTATTTTTGCTGTGGACTTTATACCTACACTGGGACACTTTTGTATCTTATTTACCACTAAAGTGCAAATCGCTAACTTAATAGTACATATTAGTATCTAAAGTGTACTTATTAGTATCTAAAGTGTACTTATTAGTATCTAAATCATACGTATGTATACTTCTTGAAAAGGCGCCGCCCCAGTGACAACTTTTGTACCCTTTTTCTGAGAGAATATAAAAATGACTATTTATGCATAATCAAGGTATTAATTTATTGTTTTTACCAAACGTGCACATCATTTTTGCAGAAAATATGAACAAATGAGAAAACTAATTACAAGAAGACATTTTAATTGTTTTTGTGTATAAAAGCAATAATCTCTATTCGGGTGAACTGATGAGCTGGTGTGTGTTTTATGATTCTAGCTATGATTCAATTGTTCAAATCTAAACGTTCTTAATTATTTACTGGCAGTAATTAATTTCTTTCTGAAACTGCCATTGTGGGTGACAGTAAGATGTTTAATGATATCGCTTGATCATGCAAATATAACCACAACTGCAGAATCCGATGCTACTGATTTAACACGTTATTTTCCTCTTTTCTTGGATTTTGTACTTCTGAGAGGTCAGTGTCCTGGATTAAGACGAATCGCAGTGACATGACCTCACAAAAAAATGAGGAAGCCAGTCTCTTTCTTTGTAGAATTAAAGAAATAGTTCACCAATAACATTTAGCATTATTAATCACTCCATGTCGCTCCGTGTTTTTTCCAATGCAACACAGAAAGAAGTTATTTTATAGAAAACAACAAAGTTTGTAAATAATGGGATGAACTATTACTTTAACTCACAGTAGCACACCCACTTGTTTTTAACTCTAAATTCTATATTTCAGTATTAGTTCTTCCTGCCCTACTGACACAAAAACCCAAAGAATCATTTCTCAAATTGAATTGCAATATCCCACAATCCCTCCGCATTTGTAAAGTAAGTGAGACTGGGATTACATTTGCTTTTACTTGCCTTTAATCTTTCACAGCATTCATATTACATTCTTTCTGGGGATTTACTTGCAGCAATTTTATTAACCTGCGGCACTGAATTATATTTGAATTTGTTTCCCTGCAGATTTGCTCATAAATCACATTCGCACTCATTACTACGGCTGTCATGCTTTTTGTGTACTGGACAACCAATTTTGAACCGTAATGATGTTGTTCTTTTCTGAAACACTTCAGGACGTAAAGTGCTTTATGTGTTTATGCACATTAAAAAAAGCTGCTATTATGACCGACCTCATTGAAACGCTATGCTTAATTGCTTAAGCAGTGGTTAATAAAGCAGTTTCTCAATGTTTTGCTGAGAATTTCAAAAGCTAAGCATATCATATCTAGTGCAGTGGTCTGGGGTGGTCAGGAAGGAAGCTGTAATCTTTGGGGAATATTGCAGCTTTGGGCTTGGGAGGGGGGGTTAAACGGCATTCAGATCCTGCTGACTGCCGGTTTATTTAGACGAGACACAAGTAGGTCATTGATATATCGCTAATTAGTGTTCCCCTCACATCCTTGACTTTGTATACAGACCTAGAAAATCCTCAGCGGTTTCAATGAGTGCTTGACTGAGCACACCCAAATGAAACCAATGCGGGGTCAGATTCTTGTCCTGTTTATTTGGACATGCAGTTTAAGGTAAACTGTTAAGCAAAGACGGTCTACTGTAAGTCTTTGGGGTGGTTTAAATGACATCTGCACTTAATAGACCGGTTGTGACTGTGCATTCCTTGCTCTAACAGTTACGTTGAGTAACTTCATGTCATTGAACTTGTTAAACTGGCATGTTATTTTGCGGACAGTGTTGTAAATGCAGTTGAGCAATGCTATTCCATTTATCTCGTTCTGAGAAAACGGTCATCAGCTAACCACAATTCTTTCCTGCGTCCCTCGCCGTCTATTTCAGTTTGACCTCCTGGGGTAGTTCTTCATGACTTTGAACCACTGGACCAAACTCAAGAGTCCACTAAAAACAAGGGAATTTTTTGTGAAGGACTTAATAAACTTGTGAAGATGTTGCTTGACAGTTTTATAGCCTATAACACAATGAGCAGTATAATGTGATATTGGGGGACTAGGACTATACGACAGGCCCCGGGTTATGCACGTAGCATGTTCGAATCCCTAAAAATAATATGTAAACATGTTCTTTTTTTGCGTTAGCTCTGCTCCTAAACTTACAGTACTGCTGTCAGTTGCCTTCCAAGGCTGAACGTAAGAGTTTAGTTGCGCTAACTTGATTTAATCCATTTAGAAATGTGTCAGACTTCAGTTTACAATGAATCTTTTGAAGGGGTAGTTCAGCCAAATATCAAAATTCTTTACTTCTACAATATGTTCTTTCACGATTTCAGTAGTATTTGTAGCCTGTTGCTAAAATAACAATGCTGTTCACAAGTTTTCCTAAAACACATACACACACACAAATATTAAAATCAATAGTTCGTTTTAAATGTGCTTTTAGTATTGATTGTATCATAGGTACATTTATGTTTTATCTTGCTTTATTCGCCACATTGAATGCATTATGAACTGGCAACTCGACTAAGCCTGGTGTTTCTCAAGGTTTTTTTTTTTCTCCATTTCTGTTACAGATAGAGTTTGGGTTCCTTGTCACTGTTGCCGTTGATTTGTGTAGTTGGGGATACTTAATTTTTGGCAACTATTTGAAAAGAACTGAAATGAGCTGGACAATGACATCACTGAATCAGCGTTGAACTGATTTTAACGGAAAGAATTACTGTTTACTGTTGTTCTCATTTTAGAGCTGCTGTACAGCAGAACTGAATTTGGTTGGCATCACTGACATACTGTTTTCTTTTTTTTTACAGTCTGTATTGTATAAAGCACTATATAAATAAAGGTGACTTGACTTTATGAGGTTACCTTTACTGGGTCTTTGATGAATGCATCCATTATTAAGTATTTCGACAAACAACTGTATCTCACAAACAGGCTAAGCATGAGTGCTAGATGGGCAGCTCACCAGTTTTTCGATGTCTTTGCCCATTTTTACTGTTTGGACTTTTTTTTCTCAGTCTCTCTAAATGCTGAATGCCATTACATTCTACGCTGGAGACATAGTGTGTGTTAATAAGCTGGGACATCTGGTAACCAGCTTCTTTTCTGATTCATTAACTGACGTAGTTGCAGTGGCCAGAGGGGTTTACGGTAGATATTTGAGGGGAGGTTGTGGTGCTGGGGGGGTGGGGTTGGGTTATTCAAGTGAGAAAGATAGTGTGCTGTCTCTCTCTCTCTCTTTCTTTCTCTCTCTCTCTCTCTCTCTCTCTCTCTGTATCAATGGAAATTCCTTGTAATGATAGGAGTGCTAGTGTGAATGAGTGTGTTGTCATCAGACCACGGGCATAAATGACACCTATTTGAGCTCAGATCAAGTTATAAAGCCTTGTTAAATACAAGCTAAGCCCTTTCAAATTCTGAAGTATCATTTTTTCCAGAAATGTATTTTTTTTTAAATGTATGCCATATTACATTTTTTTATTGCAATTTTTACCTCTTCCTTATATTACACTAATAATGGAAGTAAAACTAATTTACATTAACATGTAAACACACCATCGCAAAAGATAACAAATGCAATTTCTAGATGTTTATTTTAGTTAGTTAATGAAGGAATGGTTGAAAATATTCTGTCCATATGCTATCGGTTCCTTCATTTTCTTGTTTATTTCCAATTTATTAATGCTAATATCATATTCGTATTGACAATGTCACAATTGCTTCAGGCCCTTTATATGTGTTTCCAATATGAAAAGATAGAATAAATCTGTATGAAATGTTGTTGGATTATTTGAAGCCGCAGTAAATAAGTTCATCAGCCGTCCCAAGAAAGCCCCTCCCACTGCTGAAGATGATTGAGCAAGAAAAATACGACTTGATGGCACACATTGAAGGATGAAATGGACAATGAAGTTTCCATATGTTGTTTTTACACAGTAATTAGAGTCTGTCCTATGCTTTTTCTCTCACACACATGTATATGAACAAACACTAATTTAAAGGCTTCTCTTGTGTTGCCTTTATAAGATGTACTGACACATATGATGTCATTATTCCGGTCAGTTCTTTTTATGATGCGTCTGTTCTCAGACCGCCATCCGCTGAGGCCTGAACCAATTGCATGTCTACGGATCATCTAAACCAACTACCTGCTGCGAACTTTGACCTCGGAAACATGCAACGTTTGCATTCTGGGTTTGAACCGGTCTGGTTGTACTGTTTGGCCTGCTTTCGCTTAGCGGCAATTGCTACAATTCCCCAGCAAATAAACATAAATATAAACAAAAAGGGGAAAGCGGAGCATGCAAACCGCCTCATTTATTGCAATATCACGTCTGTTATTCATCACCATGGCGACCTGATCCAGAGCCTTGATGCGTCCCGCTCACAGATGTGACCGGTTTGTATTCATTGGATATGCAAATGTGTTGATCCGATGCTCATTGTTATTCACTGCCCCTGAGACAAATGAGGTTGATTCTGTTTGTGTATTTGCTGTCTACTTTTAGTCCCGGGAAGAAGCGGCGACACAGATCGCTGGATGCTTCAACAGGGCTGAAAACCAATGCGTATTTTTCGAGGGTCGCCTCGAAGCAGCTGCGAAAGCGAGAGGTAGAGCTTTGGCTCCTCTCTTCTCTAATCTCATCCCCCGCAGAGGGAAGCATTGGGCCGTGAACCTGGCTGCGAGCTGATTGGCTGCCGAGGTGATGGGTAGGGGGCTGTCAGTGTGAGGGCCGCAGCTGTTTTGGAAGAGCCTGTGTCGGTATCTGCAGCATGTCGACGTGTGAAGTACAAAAGATGAATCCTATTTCTCAAGAGAGCCCCACATATGTCAAGTATATTGTCCCATTATACCAATTCATTTATCAAGCCACTGAATGCCAATTAGATTCACAGGATGGTGCAGGTATATGGCGAGTGGTCGGTGCCAACGCTCTGCCGCAGCTGAGCTCCTCTGGCTGGATGCACCTCGAGCTCCGCCGCTGCCTCCCTCTCCACGGCGGGGCTTACCGGGGCGTAGTAACCTTCCCGAAAGGGCGAGAGGCCTCCCGGCGGCGACGCCCTGTGCTGAAACCAGAGAGCTGCAGTTTCGGCTCGGGCCCCCCTGATGAAGATGTCAGGGAGAGGGGCCCGAGCAGCGTGCCAAATGTCTCCACAGCCTGGAGATCAGATGAGATGAGAGGATCGGATGATGAAGCAGCCCTCTGCACGCCTTCAGCTGGGTACGTCCCAGCTGAGACGAGCTGAGAACAAGGGAAGGAGAGGAAGCTGGATCTGAGAAGTTAGAGAGTGGAAAGAAACAGGCTGGAGGAGAAAGGGATATTGTGACATCCGTGTGCTTTCTGTTCAGGATCACAACTGGATCGCATTTATTAAATTCAAGACGCATTGTGGTCACAATCAACTGATGCTGTTTGTTTTTGTGATGTTCAGGTCTTTAATGTTTCCTCTTTTAGGAACAATAATAAACTCAATCAAAAAAGATGATGATGATGATAATAATAATAAACTTGATTAAAAAAATCACTCATTATTACCATCAAGTGCACAATCTTCTTTTTGATATTGCACATCGTCAACAAAGAATGAATTTAATCAATTTTTCGCTACTACATTTGTCATGTACATTCTTTATTAATGTATAGTAAATTAATATATTTTTTTAGCACACTTTTGTTTCCAATAATCATTGTTTAAATTTATTTGTAAACCTATAAACTTGTATTTTTAAATTTCGTCTAAACTTTTTGATTTTGTCAACTACAATTTATTAAAACTTTTCAATAGTTTTGGTCAACAAAAAAGGCAGATAAACGTAAATGCTAATGTACTTTCATCATTGTGAATTTTCTGCTCTTGTAATGTGAAAAAGGCAACAGACCAGTACTCGCTCACATCGTTTTGTCTATTTTTGTGTAGTAATTTTCTCCCTGTTTTCACTGCTAATCCCTATTAGCATCCTTTGCTGTGCGTGTTAAAAGTAGCGGTGCATAAAAGACCAGATATCTTGTGTTAATCTCTAAAAATGATCTGTGTGTTAGCTGACAGAACATTTTAAGTAACTGTGACCTCTAATGTAATAGAATATGGTGAAACAGGGATACCGTTAATGCCAGGTGAAACAGGGTGCAATACAGTACAGTTATGACTGTCAAAAAGTCCCTTACGTCAATTCAAAACGACAGCCAGTGATTGAAAAGTAATGATGACTAATTACAGTCCCACGTGAGAGATCTGCCCGGGTCCCCGGCAGCGTAACGTCATAAGATTTAAATAGTTCTTATTCCCATGGCTGTGGTTCGCATTCTCCACGGCTGTGCTCATGTGCTGATGGATTCAATTAGCTGGGCTGTATATGCGCCTGTGGACAATTTAGTGACCGTTTGTTTGCCCAAAGGGCCTGGAGTTGCCTGGCTTTGTACATCCGGTTTTATTTTGCTTGATTAGTATGTCATTGGCTTTTTTCTGGAGTTACTACATTTTTGCATAGAAGTAGTTTCTCAGAAATGACTTCATGTTGCTTTTTTTTTTTTTTTTCTTGATCTGGACATGCAGCAATGCTGGGCGGCCTACTAGATGTCCTAAGCCAGTGTTTCTAAGTTGGTGCCTTGCAGCCCAAAACCAAAACTGGTCACAGAAAGAAGGGAAAAAACAATGCTAAGTTCTGGTAAAATCTAACTACAGTAGATTGCAAAAGGAGGTGAAGAAGACTTATATTTAATTTTAGTTTTTTTTGTTGTTATTTTATTCTCATTCTTTTGTAATTTATTGTATTGAGTTGACGTTAGATGATACATCTGCTAGACATTTGGTCCAGTGTAAAATCTGGGTCCAGTTAACAAGTACTGAGTTTGGGTTCACTGATAACTGTTTTAAAACACTGTTGTTCTTTGTCTCTTAAATCACTTCCTCAAACAGAGGGTAGAGGAGAAAGATTTAGAGATTTGAAGCCCCCTGGGAGACGGCATGCCACGGCCACAGCTGGGCTTCATCTTTACTGATAGCTTTGGGTGCCATCACTGATGTTGCCTCTTATCAAATCTCTCCTGAGCACCCAAAACCTCCCAGACAGAGAAAAGTCATATAGCTCGGAGCTGCTTCTAACATTAATGCTTTCTCAGTTTTGTCTCATCTACTGTAATTCACATCGTCTCAGATTCAAAAATTAATTTGGAGAATTAACACCAATGAGGCAACGGAGATCAAAAATAGGAAGTTAATAAGAAATGTTTGTTAAAAATCAAATCTAACTTTTGTTTGCAGATCTCCACGTTAAATTTTTACATTTTCAAAATATACAATGTTAATGGACCCTAATATATTGGTAATATAGATTTTAAAATAGAATTAAATTTTTTCATATATTTTCCCATTTTTAAATGTATTTTCAATGCATATTTATATGCCTATACATACATTTTGAATTGACCCCAAATTACTTTTTTTATGGTTGACATCTAATTTGCAATGTATTTTATCATTCTGACATTTAAATATAATACATTTTCAATTTGATATATTATGCCTTGAAAGTGATTTCTTAATGATAAAAGTGGATTTGTCTTCTCTTTAAAAGAAACATGCTGGTTAAGTTTAATTTTTAAAGAAAAATGTACCAAAACAAAGATTCCGGTCATATTTTTTAATGTTCTTAATGGAATTGGAATTCCAAAACAATTACATTTTTCTTCCTGCAAATGTAAATAACTAGAGTTCATGTTGTAAAATAGCCCACAGGCAGCAAGTCTGAATGAACTTAACTTTAACATCCTATATAATGTTTTTATATCTTCTTAAATGTTTCTCTCAGTAACTGAAAGGTGATGAAGGTAGTGATCTCATGGGGGAAGAGTTTCTGGAACAGTAGCGGGGGAAGGAGAGAAGGTCTGCATCCAACTGTGAGGCCACATTCTTGGCTCTGGATAGGTAAGAGGTGAATCCCATTAGCATTTCTGCTGATAGCAATATCTGCCAAGAACAGCCTCCTGCAGAATCTCGGCTGCTTTGAGAGATTTGAAGCCTCGTTGTAGACTGATTTGCAAGCCAGTGTGAAATCTGTGCATGTTATGGGCATTTTGTTCTGATTTTGAATGGATTTGCACATGCTAAAATTTGGTAATGAAAACCACCAATTCTGGTCTTGTTTCTATTCCACTAACGCACCACACTATCCCCATCTCTTTAATTGGACAAACAGATAGTCTTTTAATTAGTTAAGTTAATGCAGTTGGGTTGGTTGGAATACTTTAATATTGTTTATGTAGTATTTATAAGTATTTTGATTTGACATGTGTAATATGATTGCACTACACTCACAAACACACACACACACACACACATATATGTAGAACCTGCAATTATGAATTTATGTCATCTTGTAACTATACACTCAGAATCGCAAGAAATAAACTTAAAACTGAATTGTTAGTATAAAAATTAAAATAGTGAAGGTCACAATTGCCTTTTTTGTGGCTAATCGGGCTTCCATACATAGCAGAATGTTCTTATTGTTGCATATCACTGTCAGGATAATATTTATTTACTTTTTGTTTTTTTTGGAATTTTCCATAATATATTTAGTCAATGTTATGTAAAAGCAGTAGACCACTAATTTACACAACAACCTGTGATTACATCCACATTATTGCACTTTCGAACCTTTATGTAACTGGATGGACATTCCAGTTTTGAAATCTTTGTGTTTAGCAGTAGCAGATTCCACGTTGACCTGCTGATTAGCAAAACTGCTTTTCTATCGCAGCTCCGGAGACGTCACCCGGGTCATGAGGTGTTTCGCATAACAAGGGCGTTTTGATGTTAAAGGCAATTCATCAAGCATTACTTCTGCTCCCAGAGGCCATAGCAGCACAGAGCGAAGAGGAAAATGGACTCGTACGATATAATCCTTATTTGATCTTAACAGATCCATTCTCTTTAAACGTTGTTTGCAGGATCAGATAGCAGCCCCTCGGTGTGTTCAAAATGGGTGCTTTCCAAAAGATAGAGGAATTTGGGTCACATTTTAAAATAACTCCACTCATGTGCTGCTCTAACTAATCTGCAGATTCAAAATAATCCCCTAATGCTGTAATAACCCTTTATATAATTATGTATGGCTTTTATTCACAATATATGTAATAGTTTGAATAAACTGTTACATTCAGCGGTCCATCTGGCCAGTGTTAGCATGGACAATTATTCCTAAACTGGTTGTGAATCAGGTTATGACCTACAGGGCAATGGAGGGAATCTGTGATGGTGAGCTTTTTTGTTTAATATTAATGTTTACTACAACATGGCTATGGCACTAACTGGTCTATTGTAATGTGCATGTTAATAAATGTAACTTGTGTGCAACCCTTTACATGATTTAAAAGAAAAACAACTTAAATATTTGAGCTATATTTATGTATTCAGCTCAAACTCCATTTAACACATTTTAAGACGTTTAAATGTGAAGTGTGTAATTTTCTTAGTTTTGTCAACCTGCCACACATCTGCCATTAATTTGACAAAATATCCTGTAATTGGTTAAACTTATTAGGCTGGGTAGGATGTGTTAAATTATTATTAATTACTATTGTAGCATTTATTAATATTTTAATTAAATTTTATTTTTATAATGTCATTTCCATTTTTTTGTAAACTAGAAATTTAAAATGCATCTACTTGTGATGTAGAAGTGCTCTATACATATTTGAAATTTTAGAATTTTTTGTATATTTCTGTATGTATACCTATATATTTTTAGTTTTACTCATTTTAATGTTTAAAAACAAATAATTAGATTTTTTTAATTAAAAAAATAAAATTCTTAGTTGGTAGCAACACTGTGAAACAAACTATAATAATAATTATATTATAATAATAATAATGTATAAATACATATATTAAATTACATTTAATGGAATTATTTTTTTTGCTAAAGAAAATATTTTTAAAACAGTTCCTCTGCACTTTCCCATAAAATCAATATAGGTAAGTTTTGTCTGGTGTTTATGAACTGTGATGTTGACGGGAACATGAAAAGTGAAGTTGTGAAATGCATTTGGCTGAATGTGGAACCATATATATACTGTATATGTGTATGCACATGTGTTTTTCATGCTTTGCACGTGGTGTCTTGCTCAAGCATCAGCAATATGCATCGCAATGACCATGCAAAATACCCATGAAGAGCTAGTCATCCCTACTATGACCTTTGCTCTTTTTCCGCTCTTTGCATTTGCACATGTTAATAAATTTAACAACTATTGCGCCTCTCAAAATTAAATTCTTTTTCTCTCTTTTTTTTGGGGACCTCCCAGAAGTTTCCACAAATCAGCCCCCTTTTGTCCCCCAACTCACTTTAAGGATTTAAAGTTTGTTTTCCAAAAACGTATTTCATAAACACCATCAGCTAGGGTGAAAATATCAGGGCTGCTCTGTTGGGCAGAAGAGCATTCAACTTTCAACAAAGTTAAAGGTGCAGCCTGGAATTTTGGCACATGTACTGTAAATGTAGAAAATATTGATTGTTTTCAAATAGGTTTCCCAGAGACCTACAAGCTGGGAATTGGGGGTCATATTTTGGTAATTTAATTAGCTCCACAATAGTTCAAAAGTTTGGGTAAATAATTCATACTTATAATTTACAAAGATACTGTTAAAAATGTATATTGTCAAAAAAAAAGTCAAAAAATTATATGCTTATGTGTGTATATATGTATGTATGTATCTATCTCTATCTATCTATCTATATATATATATATATATATATATATATATATATATATATATATATATATATAAACTGAGTATATTTTAAAATGTAAAATTTCTATGATGCAAACTGAATTTTTTGCATCATTAAAATTTTTTTTTTTATTTTATATATATATATATATATATATATATATATATAAATTCTGTGAATTTTTTAGCATCATTAAAAATTATTGTTACAAAAATGTGATATATATATATATATATATATATATATATATATATATATATATATATATATATTTTTTTATTTTTTTTTTAATTCCGTTTGCATCGCAGAAATATATTACATTTTAAAATATACTTTTTTTTTTTTTCACAGTATTGTCATTTTTTTACTGTATTTTGAAAACAAAGCATAGAAAACATGGAAAAAGCATAATTTTCTGTTGATGTCCGAAAAAACATTTCTACCTAAAACAACAACGAAAAAAGTGGTGAAATACAAAATCCAGAATAACCGAGTGAGTGATGCAGCTGGCCGGTCATTCATTGCCTCTCATTTTCAAAAAACAGAGAGAGCGAGACAAGACTCTCTTTCACACTTATTAAAGAGTCTCTGTGGATTCCTCCCTATGGAGGAAGGAGAGAGCGGCTGTAACTATTGATAGGTACTGAAAGAAATGCACACACAAACTGTGAGTCTCAGAGCAAAAAAGTGCCACGCAAAATGTGCTTAAAGAGTGTCTGAGAGACTTGATGATGTCCCAGGACTCACACTGTGCTCCTTATCCACAGCACATGTGCTCTTGCTATTATCACTCAGAGGGGAATTGTGTCTGAGGCATCCTGAGACTCACACATTTAATAAGGCCGCGTGTGTGCGTAATAATCTGCTTTGTCATGGTCATAAGGCTGAAAAAGGATTTATCATGGAAAATATGGTTAGACTGATGGATTGTTAGATAGACCCGTAATAGACAGACATCAGCTAAACTAAATGAGCTTTCACAAAGCATTTAAGAAGCGCTACGTTATTTGTGTGCATTGTTTGTGCTGCAAGACATTACCAACTTTCCATAAAACCAATGCATTCCTCTATAATTACTTCCATGACCTGTAAATCTAAAGTTTATGAACAAATGTAAGCAGTCAAGTCAACCATATAACGTTAAATATCGCGCTGAAAGTATTTTTATTGCAAGTGCTGTTAAAATGGACTTCTTCGCTGTTTTGAAAAAATTCAGTATATCAAAATAATATTTTTCACTCTACTATTATTCTCTGCTGATCTAATAAAACACCAGCAAAATTTTAAGTTCATGTTATAAAAAGGTTATATTTTATCATTTAAATTTACTAAGAAAATTAACGGTACCTATTTTTAAAATTATTATTTTATGTCAAATTAATATTTTATTAAATATTTTTGAATCCAAAACTGCTATAAGATGAAAGCCTGCGTTAAAATGTAATATAAATAAGTTTTGTTCCAAGTAAGTATAATATAATTTATATTATAAATAAGTTATGTTCCAAATTTGAAATTGTTATAAAATATTAGCTACTAGTGAGATATAATCTAGGGCATTATAGCTATAAATATTTTGAAATATTTTGATGCGTTTGTCTGACAAATGTCTAAAGAAAAAAAAGATAGCCATCAAATGTAATCGCGAGAAAATGTTTTTTGTCCAGATTTAAAAATGTTGATTTTAAAAAGACCGTAATATGACGCTCTATTCCACCCAACCCAATGAAAGTACCATTACCATGGTAACGCAATGTCCGAAACGTGTTTTTCATTCATGAATTTTTAATTCTGTAAAGTTCAATAAAACTTTTTAATCGTTTCTAAAATATGTGATTGAAAAAAAAATCAAAGTAACCCGGTCAAGTTTCGAATCAGTTTGGGCATGCGACGGTTAACGCGCCGCGTTCTTCATCATTTCCTCTGCTTCCAGTGTCTCGTGTGAGAAGCGTCCGCTTTCCCGCCCCTGCGGCGCTCCCGCACTCACTTCAAAGGCTTCCCTCGACTCGGAGCAGCGTGACGTCACGAAACGCGAGGCGAGCTCGAGCAGATGAGATGCCGGAGCGCAACAGGCGAGCGCACATCGCGAGCTCACAGCTACAATGACAACTTCCTGATAGCTTAACCAAAAGTTTATTCGAACTCTTTGCGATTTTGTTTTGAGGCGGCGTTGGCTTTTTTTTTTTTCTTCTGTGTTCTGCTTGGTGCTATGGGTGTAGACGTGATGAGGGATTTGCTGAGGTGGGGATCCGTAGCCGGGATCCTGGGGTACCTGTTGATTCTGTGCGACTGCTACAATCTGGATGTGGAGCATCCTTTAGTTTTTCGTGGACCCAATGGATCATTATTCGGATACTCGGTTCTGCTTCATCAGCATGCAGGGGACTCCTGGTGAGTGCATGAGAACTTTCAATGCTTGAATTCAAAGGTGAATGAGCAGGTTTGAGATTTAAGCAAATACATTTGCGCTCTTTGATTGATTTTCAGGAGCATTTTCTACATTTTCAGCGCATTCGATTGTATTTCTTATACGCTTTTAGTGTTAAGTTGGACGTGGCTTTCAACTTTACAGTCAAACTTTCTGTCAGCGTACATTTGATACATTCGTCCAGCTTTTAGCTATCTGCTTCTAACACAGCAATGCTGTTTCGAGTTATTGGGAGTGTTTTTTTCACATTTATTGTTTCAGAGAAGTCTGAGATGTTAAAGTAGCCTAGATGGGCCCAGTGGAATATCTCACATGAGCATATCTGTAAAAGTTTATTTTGCCCCGAGCCCTGGATTCATGATTGCAAAACATGTCCTGCAGTGCGACATGATTTCTCCATCTAAAACAAGTTTAAACTGCGTGCTTGCTGCTTTAAAGGCATCTTGTTAATTCAGAGAATACAGATTTTTGTACTTAAAGTACACCTTTCAAGCCATTTATCTTGCGGCATTCATTCTAAAATCTTGGCGTTGGTCTCAAAAGTGGCAAAACACTTGTTTAATGTCTTTTTTTATTGTTAAGGCTGATGGTGGGAGCGCCTGTGGCTGATTCCAAGTTTTATCCTCATATTAAAAATCCCGGAGCCATCTACAACTGCAGCGTGTGGAGCTCCCAGTGTGAGCAGCTCCCTGTTGGTAGGTCGTCCCTCCTCACCTTCAGAATTTCAGCTCTTCTTGTTGTTGTATTTATGATCTGAAAGTTAGAGTTCAATGTAAGAGGTTCGTTTTTTAAAAAGCTACTTTTAAAATGTAGAATATGTGGTTATTTTGCGATCTGTTTGTTTTGGAGTAACAACAACACTGTTGTACTGTGCTTAAAAGATCAGTGGTTCATGTGGGCTCCGAAAACTCACCAAAACTTTGAAATCCCGTTTAAACCTAGAAAAAAAAAACAAGTTTTAGGATTTTGATGGATTAACTGATCTTTTTTTTCTTCTGTTTAAAATTGCTCTCAAATCGTAATGGAGAACATGATCATCAGGTTTTGTCCATGTCAGCTCCAGTCATGCTGTCATGGGGACAAAGAATATAACAAAACCAATCAATTGTCATAAATTTAAGTTATGAAATAGTATAAACTGGTAGGCTAATATAAATCAATGACATTTCATAACTCACTTTAATGATTTACCAAAGTTGCCCAACAGTTACTGTAGTTTTTTTTTTTTACCGATCTCGTGAACAAGTGTAAATAGCATACCAAATAAAAATGAAACTTGTGGTATAGATATGCAAAACTTTGGTGTGATGGATGTGGGGTAGATGAGTATCAGATGCATGCCAAAAGTTTTTTTATTATATGCAGTCGAAACCTGCATATTATATGCATACCAAATGAACAAGTTTTCGTTATTTATTTGCACTATTTATATAAATTTCTATGAGACCGGGCTGGGATTTTTCTCCCTTTTTTTTGTCCTTCTGTTTGTTCTAGACCAACATTAAACAGTCAAGCGTTTCCATTTGACCACGTTGCGCCGTTTAGACTTCACACTTTCTGAAAGCTCTCCGATTGAACTTGCGTGCGCTTTCCAGACCCCTGACTGTGAACGAATTCCCCCGTGCGGGGTCAGCCAGACTGTGGAGGGTTTCCTCCTGTCAGGAAGAGGATGCTTATACTCCCTGCCCCGAACAAGGGACGGGGGTTAGTCGTCTTTGTAGGTCAGGCTAGAAGATATATATAGCTCGCAAATAAAAATGTCTCTGTTTAGTCGAAGGGAAATGGCATTAAACAAATAATTTCCACCAAAAGCCACGCTGGAGTGCACACGGGTTTGTTTTGAGATTGTCGATGTGCCTGAAAAGATTTATTATTAGTGGCATTTACTAAGGGAGGTATCGCTATTATAAGCAACTTTTATAAGTCGCTTTTCTAAGCAACCTTATGGGTTTCCCCTGGCAATTATAATAAAATAGAAATGACAGAGAAAAACTATAATAGACTTTCTTTGAGTCATACACAGGGACCAGATTTAGTTCTTAGGGACCTATTTACTTGGGCCAGTATACAACTCAAAATACCTTAGCAACCTCACGCAGTACCCTGGCAACCATCTACAAGAGCACATTGTGTAGTTCTGCATGAACAAAGAAACACTAATTTTCTTCTGAAATGTCAAGATCCAGTTGCTGTTAATAGCCTTACAAGAAGAAATGGACATGGTTCATAAGTGATTGCTGTAAGTTTTTCCCCTAGTGCACTTGACAACTTTCGTTTTTAGCCTCGTTTCACAACATGCTCCTCATCCTGTGTTATTCAGCTCACGACCCACAGGTGTGAATTTGCTTGAGACGAAAACATTTGCAATGCATATCTCTAACATTTTGCACAGTTTCTCAAAGTAAGCGGGTAGGGATCTTGATGGATTTTGAGTTAATTTAGGCATACTAGGTGTATTGATTTGACTTCATGATTTCAGGAGGCGTACGGCATTGTGGAACACACTGTTTGGCAGAGAATGATAACCAGTGGCTCGGTGTCAGTCTCTCCCGGCAGCCCTCGAAAGGCCATGTTTTGGTATGTCTTTTGGTTAAAGCATAAACTATCATAGCTGCATGAATTAGATCAAAAATACAGTTAATAATGTGAAATATATTTTTGCAATTTAGAATAACTGTTTGTGCACCAAACAATTAAAAACAGTTGCTGCTTAATGTTTTGGCTAACATGGTTCAGAATCTTTTAAATGTTTGATGTAAAATAAAAAAATGAGGCTTTTAAGACTTTTAGGATTAAATTGATCAAAAATGGTGGTAAATACAAAAAAAATGGTGAAAAATCAACTGTTTCCACAATAATATTAAGCAGCAAAAAACGTTTATCATTAATCATTATAGGAAATATTATTTAAGATAGGGCAACAATAATAAATCATAATAATTAAGCACCAAATAAGGCTATAAAAGTGACATTAAAGACTGGAATATTGGCTGCAAAAAATTTAGCTTTGCCATCAAAATAATTAAATTTGAAGATATAATTGATACAAAATATATATATATATATATATATATATATATATATATATATATATATATATATATATATATATATATATATATATATATATATATATATATATATATATATATATTATATTTTATTGCTTTTTCATTAAAAATAAATGTTATTTATAAATGCAGAAGCACACGTTCTTTAAAACTGCTTTTAAAAAAGCATCTTAATTATTCTAAGCTTTTAACTGATTTTTTAAATGAAAAATCTTCCAATTTAGAAAGAAGGTGGAACATGTTAATGAACTTGATTGTTTCATGATAGTTTTGTGTGGAATATGTAAATAGCTGTTGAGTTCACTCTATTCTGGTTTCAATTTTAGGCATGTGGACATCGGTGGAAGAATGTCTACTACTCTAGCAGACAAACAGACAATCAGAACAAGCTGCCACATGGTGTTTGCTTCAGACTGAGCCCAGATTTGAAACATGCCAGTCATATTATCCCCTGCTATAAAGGTACAGATGTCCGTTACTGCTGTATCGGTTAGGATGCGGTTCACAGGTTCAAACCAAGTGTAACCTAACTACCGCTAAATGTTGTTTCATTCACTTCATTCGAGCTTTAGCATTCTCTGAGGGGTTGACATCGTTTTTTCTCTCTCCTTAGATCACCAAAGGAAGTTTGGTGAAGGTTATGGCTCATGTCAAGCTGGAATATCAAATGTATTCACAGAGGTATAAGGAACCTTTATGGCATTTGGATTGAGCTGGCATTGATTTAGGTCGATTTGGTAACTTACTGTGTTTGTAGGACCTAATGGTCATGGGAGCTCCTGGTACTTCATACTGGACCGGATCTGTTCTCGTCTACAACACCACAAGCAACATTTCAGCCGCTTATGTGGATGATGACAGTGAAGTTCTCTATGGCAGCTATTTAGGTGAGCTCTAAAGCTGAAAATGTTGTACTACTTGCAACAAATCCAAGCATATAGCCAAGGTTATGAGGTAGATGCAAAGAACTGTAGGCAGATTTATTGTGCTGCCTGCAAAGATAACACATTTTATTTCAATCTAATGATTATCAGCTTCTTATGACATGCAACAGGATACAGACATTTGCTGTTATAAGGCATAACTACTCTATTTAAACAGGAAACAGACACTTGCACAATCTATGAGCATCACACTGTTGCAAAATATGGCTAACGTGTCACTTTGTTTTTATGTCATGGCAACCTATTTATACTTTTTAAACAAACATATATTTCAGCAATGTTTCATTTTAGTCATGGGTATTGCATTTTGCACATGTGATTTCTTGGGTTCCTCTCATAACACTAAAGTTGAATTATATTTATTAGTATAAATTAGAATTTCACAATCAAGCAAGTACTACTAATAATAATGCACATAATAATAATGCTTATAGTTAATATCTTAATACTTCATAACCTACAGTCACATTTTAGTGAAGGATTCCTGCTGTCATGAAAGACAAATTTTCTAAGCATGACAGTTATGTACATGAATAATAAATAAAACTATGTCTATAGTGAATATACACATTTGTTTGTATTTCATCAGTAATAAGTTGCTTATAAAGTCTGTAATTTTACTTAAAAAATGTTTCCAGTTATAGCAAACTTTGGAAATTTCATATCACTAAATCAAGCTGCAAAAGTTACTTGCAAGGGTTAGTTCCGCATTGTTATTTTAACACCACTGATTACTATCTGTCAATTTTTTCATATTTTAAATTATTTTTAATCTATTTTGCTTTTATGTTTTAGTCATTTTTTTGTGTCTTTTATACTATTTTTAAAATATGTCTACATGTCTATATGTCTACACCTCCACCCCCTACCCTTTTTTTATTTAACAGTGCTTTTGTTGGGATATCTCACCACAGTGTTTGGTTTTCTTCCCATTAGGATATGCTGTTAGTGCAGGACACTTTCTAGATCCTCAAAGCACTGAGATAGTGGGTGGTGCTCCTCAGCATGAACAGACTGGTAAAGTAAGGGTTAACACCACCACCACCATCCCCACCACCATCACCTGATTATTAGAACAGACCCAGTTTTGAAGTATGTTTAATGTCACAGTTCTAGTTTCGTTACACAGCTTGACACAGCCTGTATGTTTTTGTAACTTAATAACAATCTTCTGAATATACTATATGCCTACTGAATATTGGACGCTGTGTATAAATGGATCCAGATATGAGACTCTCTGTACGCAGTTGCGACTGTAAAACAGTTAAACTGAACTCTTCTTCCATCTGCGTGGAAGAGGAAGTAGGTTTTTATTTGCAGATGTGCTGAGTTTGCAGTGTTTATGAGTTTTGTGAGTAGCAGTACGGTGTATGATGATTTTACCAAAGATACAGAGAATGGGAACAAAAAGTTATCAGGCAGCTGCCATTCATATTTCAACCTATACGGAAATGTATTGCATATACAATCCATTGTTGGGCTGCTGCTGTGTTGTATTTCACATTTCCTGTGTTTTCTTTTACTCAAGGCATACATATTCAGGATTGAGGGTAACACTTTGAAAATCGTTGCCAAAACCAAAGGCAAGAAGGTAAGCCATTTCAAGAATTTTAAGTGTTCCTAGGGCATGTTTCTGCTGAATTAACGCAATAGTGATGTTTGCTCCTGTTTACAGCTCGGCTCTTATTATGGAGCAAGTTTATGTGCTGTTGACCTGAATGCAGATGGACTGTCTGATCTGCTGGTTGGGGCTCCTATGTTCAGCTCAGTCAGGGAGGAGGGACGTGTTCATGTCTACATAAACCAGGGAGAGGTGAGACAGTGACATGGAATATATATCTCTACTTTATATATATATATATATATATATATATATATATATATATATATATATATATATATATATATATATATATATATATATATATATATAAATAAAAATAAAATAAAATTTTTGTTTGTTTTTAGAACCACCTAAAGTGTTTTTTTAATAATTTTGGGTCTACAAACATACAATTATATTTTTAAGTGATTTTAATGGACCCAAACATAAGCATTAAATAAATAACTAAATAAAATGTATTTGATTGTTTTATATGTGAATTTGCATAAATTAAAGGCATTGAATCAAATACAACCATGTAAACAATTGCTTCAGTTTAGATTTTTAAATTATTTTTCTAAGTAATTACATTACATTTTAAATAATAAATATCTATAAATAATTATTTATTTTATAATAAATTAAAATATGAATAGAATTTGAATATATCTAATAATATTTACTATTTATTTTCCTGTATTTTATTTTATAGTGGATTTTGTAGTTTTTGTACATTTATATAAATAAAAAAAATTGGGATTTGAGAAAATGTGCTTATTTTTTTTAAACCATAAAGCTTTTTGGGTGGAATATGACAATGTGTATGTGTTCTTGATGGGTTTGATTGGGATTCACATTTATTTTATTTACATTGGTCATTTTCAAATGGTAAATGTTAAGTTGTGGTGCATTTAATGAAAAGATTTACTGTGTGTTTGTTCAGTGTAGAAGTGTGTATTCTGGCTTTGAGCGTGACCACCAAGGCCATATCAATAGAACAGCTTTCTTTTTCCCATAATGTCAAAAATTAACCACCAACTCCAACAAGCACCCTGCTTTTAACACTGCTTGACTATCACCATTTACTGTGTTATTTTATGAGACCTCAAACAATAATTTGGTCACGGTTAAAGCGCAAAAACAGTTTGGCCAATTGTGTATCTGCTTCTAACACTGCTTCTTTTGAATGTATCCTCAGCATCACTGTCTTTCTTTTTTCAGGCTAAATTGATAGAGGCAGACTTTGAATTAGTTGGAAGTGACTCCTATGCAGCACGTTTTGGAGAAACCATCATGAACCTTGGTGATATTGACGATGATGGATATCAAGGTACAAAACTGTGCACACCAGTGTTAGAATATGTATGCTATTCACTCTCTGCTTTATTATTTATCTTTCACTCACAAAAATGTTACTTCACTTTTTTGTTATGCATCAAGCCTTTGTCATAGCTTCTGTCATAAAACCCCATCTTCACATTAAAACGGTTTCATGGCTAGATATCTCTGAATACGATTTGGAGATAACGTTGATTATTCTCTTTTTAGAATCGGGTGTGGTTTACAGACATGAGCATGGTTAGAAAAAACAACCACACATCTACTATAATGGACCACAGTCAAACAGTTGTTAAAAGAGCGAAACACGCCTGCTCCGCTTATTGTGTATCAGCATAAATCATTTTTTTAAAGCTAAAATTATTATATGTCGTCATAACTAAGCTGACTATTACCTATATAGACAAAGTATTGGGCACAAAAGTCTATCAGTTCTTGTCAGTATTGCATGCATTGTATGTGTATTTGTAGTGATTTCTCTGAAATTAATGCTTTCAATGAGCTTGCATTGCTTTTTGGGAATACCTTTCTATGAATAATATATGTGACCCTGGAACACAAAACCAATAGCAATAGCCAACAATACAGGCTTTCATGGCATGGAAAAAATCATTAGGATATTAATTGAAGATCATGTTACAAGAAGATGTTTTGTAAATGTCCTACTGTAAATATACAAAAAAATATATTGGTAATATGTATTGCTAAGAACTCCATTTGGACAACTTTAATAGCAATTTTCTGCACCCTTAGATGACAGATAGTCATAAGTAGTTTAATTCATAAATATATTTAGTCATAAATATATTTAGTTGAGATTCAAATAGTTGAATCTCAACTAAATATTGTCCTATCCTAACAAACTATACATCAGTGAAAGTCTTATTTGTTCAGCTTTCATATGTGTATAAACCTCAATTTGCCAAAAAGGATTCGACCATGTGACCAAAATAAGAAACTGTACCAAAGTTTGGGAATGGTAATTTGTTTTTATAGAAATTAATGTTTGCATTAAGCAAGGATGCATTAAACTGATTTCAAATTTGTGCTGTTTTTTATTTCTTTCTATTCATCAAAAAATCCTAGAACAAATGTTTTAATATTTCCACAACATTTATAAAAACATTTATTCTTAATAATTCCAAATCAGCATATTAAAATGATAGAAATGAATTAAATTAAATGAATGAATGAAAATTCAGCCTTTTATTCAGTCTTTACAGGAATGCATAAAAATGATATTAAAATACAAAACAGTATTTTAAAAAAATGCAATAATATTTTTCAGTATTGTTTATTTTAGTATATATTATTATATTTCAATATTTCAGTATTTTATCCAATAAATACAGCCTTGTTGAGATTTTAAACAATTAATTAATTAAAAAAGTTTTTAAAATGCTGTTCCTTAGGAGGTTGCTCATCTATTGGATGCATGCAGTGTTTTGCAACACTCTTAAAATGTTGTCTAATTGGGCTGAACACTAGGCTTTGGAACAAAGCTAACGCAGCAATGCTTGTGTTTCAGATGTAGCCATCGGAGCCCCTCAGGAGAACGATCTCCATGGTGCTATATATATCTACAATGGAAGGAGAAGTGGTATTGCACAGAGTTTCTCTCAAGTACGTTCCCCAGCTGCTGTTTATGCTGATATTATGGGTAGGGAAGAATGAAACGGAGGCGGGGAAGGTCAGACCTGAGCAGTCCTCCCCATCCTGTGCGAACTGCCCTTTTGTTTTGAGTCTTTCTTCTTCTCTCTTCCACGCTGGAGTACTAAGTGTTCAGTCTAATTGCAGTAATTTCCTGAAATCCCTCTTTCTCTATATATATAGTTTCGAGCAGTGATCAGGACAAATCCAAATCATGAGAATCCAGTTATAAAAACTAATTTTTAGGAAGAACTTTATTTAATTATATTAACTTCTGGCCAAAATGATTATACACAGGATGTTTGTAGGGATCAGGAGCAAATTTTGTATCCTAGGAACAGTACTGTGTTTTTATAATAATTGTAGAGCATGACACTAGCAATGTCAAAGGTCATGGCATTGGGTCCAATTCTACACAAGCTAATTCGATGTAGAGCTTAAATGTAAGTCACTCAGTAAAAGTGACTGAAAGGAAAAAAGGTCATTATTGCAAAATAAACTGTGACTGACCAAAATCAAGTATTCCAGAGAGCACTACTAAAACAACATTTACGTTTCTAATTCAAATTTCTGGTTATGCAGCTCGCCATTATGGATCAGCAATCTCGTTTTTGGTATTATATTAACACGTGATCTCCTGAAATAGATTTGAGAACGTCCATAAATAAGATCATATGTATGTCTCTTGGCGTACAGTGCAGCTCCATTGGCTTATAATACGTCGCGTTTTGTATCTAAATATCTTCTGAATACTGTCTTTGTACTTTCTTTAATGCAGAGAATAACAGGCTCATTGTTCGGTGACAACTTCAGGATGTTTGGCCAGTCAGTGTCTGGAGGAGTTGATATTGATAGCAACAATTACCCAGGTAACGCTTTTAACACAAAAACATAAATAGCATAACAGGAAGCGTGTTCAACATACACTATTTTCAAATGTTTGGGGTCAGTGGTATATTTTTTTTAAGAAATAAAACTTTTATTCAGAACGTATGGGTTTTTTAAATTGACAGAACAGACACTTGTAATGTTACAGGTTGCTTCGAGATTTTTATTCTTAAAAGGATCCAGAAAATGTATCATGATTTTAGCGATAATAATAAACAGGACTGTGTATTGAAATATTAAACTCCTGTGACTAAAGACTGACGTAATTGCTGCTGAAATTACATTTAAAAATGTAATAAAAGAGAAAACTGTTATTTTAAATTGCAGTAATATTTCACAATATTACTGTTAAACAAATAATAATCTTGGTGAGTGTAAGAGACTTAAGTAAAATATTAAAATATTATCACACTACTTGTATTTAATGTAAATGTGGTCCTTACTCCCTGACATTTTGTGACAGTAGTTTCTCTTTCTATAAACAAACAAACAAACTTTGCAGGCACAAATAAAGAGCGACAAGCTCATGTGTGAAACTGGCTATATTCTGACACCTCTTTAGAGGAAATGACACGGTGCGACGTGTTTTCAGATCAGCATATTTTTATTAATTATGCTGTGGGTGTACTTCCTGAATATGTTTTAAAAATCAAAAAGAGACACAAAAATATAGCTGAAGCATTTTTTTTTTCTCAGATGTGTCGGAACTTCTCAGACTCTGTTTCCTGTCTTAAAAAATAAACCTTTTGAAGGCAGAAAAATATGCACAGTACAGTAGCGGAATGAACAAGCACTGCACGCTGGTTTGAAAGAAAGTAGTAGTATGTATGCTGTGAATGCAAATCTTCTGTATAAATTAAATACCCTAATTACCTAGCCTACTACTTTTTCTCAATTATGCAATTAGAGCTCAGTGTGTGGAATACCGTATCCAACAATACGATATGCTTCCATTTCATTATGAAGAACAAGCCGCAACCTATTTTCTGGCTCATTATTTGCTTTAAAGAGGTCAAGAACTGAATTTTTTATCATGTTGTACTGTTCTCTAAGGTCCACTTATAATGTCTTTAAGATTTGTACACCAAAAACATGATAATTAAGTATTAGACTTTTTTTTCTGTCCTTTTTGGATTAGGCTCATTGGAATATGAATGGGCGTGACAGATTGTAGTTTCGAAGTAAATGCTCACTCCTATGATTTTAAACAATATTACTGCACTGGTGAGTTAGGAATGTGTGAAAGAATAACCAGGTGAGGTGTGCTTATGGGAATTTTATGTTCTCACCCAGATGTTGCAGTGGGAGCTTTCATGTCAGACTCAGCTGTGGTGTTCAGGTAAAAACAGCAGATACTTTTTCCCCTACAAACATCTGCTTTTAACACTTTAAGGCTTTGTCCACATAAGTGAATTTAAATGCTCATCACCAGTTCTACTCTTCCACTTACTTAGGTACTTATTTTTTTTATGCAGTGACCTGTCAATTAACCCCATAACTCTGGTTGTTTTAGGACGCGTCCAGTAGTGAAGGTGGATGCTGTCATGTTGTTGCCTGAGAGCTTGAACCGGTCCATAGCCCAGTGCACTGAAAACGGCCTTCCTGCTGTATGTGTCAAAGTTACGGTGTGCTTTAGAGTCAGAGGGAAACAAATCCCAGGAAACATAGGTAAGGCTGCAATACCCTCAGAATATAATACTAATGTTAAGTGTTTTGAAAACTACTTTTGACTTAAATTTACCTCCAATTGAGGATTGTCTGTGCAATAAAACCCTGCAGTGACAAAAGAGTGCAACTTCCTGCAGTGCAATCTGACTTTTTAGATACGATGTGATGATGGATGATACGATCGCTGATATTTTGAGCTCCCCACACGTGCTCTAAGGGTTGAGTACACAGCGTTCAAGGATGAACGTTTTGGGCTCGAGCTCTTTGTTTACGAGAGGTTGTGTGTTGGCTCGTCTTATCAGCACAGGCTGAAGGCAGTGGCAGTTCACTGTGTTTCAGACATCTTTCCCCGCTCTTTATCTCGGCCCCACATCCCCTCTTTTGTTGTGGCGGTTGGAGGGCTCAGGGTGTGTGTCAAGGCCTGCCTTCACTGATAGATCGACACTCTCTGACTAAATAGTAAACAACGGAGCCATGCTTGATGGCGAATGCTCATAATCTCGAAAAACTGATATGAAGTAGCGACGGCAGAAATGTGCCACCCAGAGATTTTGCTATAGTGCTTATACAACAGTAGATTGATACAGTATATCTGTCAGTTTACAGGACTGCTGCATGTGTTATTTAAAAGTGAGATAATAAAGAGCGGGATGTACCAAACAGAACTGTTCAGTTTAGATGTTTCAAGTTGCATAGAAACATCATAACGGCTTTGACAGTAGCTCATTCAATCACAATTCAAAATCAAATGTTTTCATTTTATATTAATAGATGTACTGTTTTTGTCTTTGCCTTTTCATTTCTTTGTAAGGAATAATATTTTAATCATTAAAAAGACAATAATTAAATGAGACTACTTTTTTTTTTGTGAAGTTTAATTCACTTGACTTTCTAAAACAAGTGCTAATTAATATGACTTTTTTTTTGTCGATTTTGCAGCCTTTCTGTCTGCTAAATCTGTATGACCTCAGTGCTCAATTGTTTTATAAATGAAATGCATTTATGCATTAAAGAATATTGAGTGTTTAATTCAGTTATTGATGATCTGTTTTTCAGCATCTCTGTCGTTCCTTCAAAAACCCCTAGTGTTTCTCCATAAGATATGAATGAGATTCTGAATTGTTTTGAAGATTTAACAGGTTGTCTTTGTCTAACTGCGACTTTGTGAATGCCATATTGTTCCTGTGCAGAGCTGAAGTACAACATAACAGCGGATGTTCACCACAAAGACGGCTTCCCTTCCCGATTTTATTTCAGTGGAAACGGCACATCCAATGTTACAGCAGGCAGAGTGAAGGCCAAGCATGAGCAGCTCACTTGTGCCACCCACCAGGCCTTCATGAAGGTGCGAGACCCTATTTATGTTCATTACCTGTGCTGTTGGATGTTACTTTTAACACTGTCACAGTATGACTTTAGTCCTAAACAATGTGCAAGCTGTAGGACATGCTTTCTTCAGTTTACTGGATATCTTACATTTTGATATTTGTCATCGATGTCTGATTACTTTGTCACTTGCATCACTAAGGGTCGAAATTTCTTTCTAACGCTTAATTTATACCATTTATTATGTTGCCGTCCTTTTGCCGTTCAGTTGTGGGAAACTGATATTGGTCATATACATCGCGCGAGGAATGAAATCTCTACCAGCATTCCAGTGTATTCATCTAAAAAGCCAGATGTGTCTTGGATGTTTTCTTAGATTGCCCCCCGTTGTGCGTCACAAACTACAAAACTCTATACAAAAGCGCTGACTCAGATTGAAGCCTGTGGACTTCACAGCTGTGATTCGCCCACGTCACTCTGCTCTTCATGCTCGAGTTAATCAGCCTCTCCGAGAGGCCCAGGTGGTGTGACTCTCTCTCTAGGTTTACAGCGTGACTCCACGCAGGAGGCCGTGATGATAAAGAGCCTCTTACAGATAGTTTGTTGGAGTCGATAGCAGGTTGTCGCTGCTGGCGAACAAGAGGAAGATCCAGGCAGGAATGGCGCGGGGGAGGACGGTACAGAAAGAGACCTAGACAGTTGATAAAGTGCGGATAGATGGCTGTGTGAGTATGAGTGAATGTTCCAGGTGTTTGCAGGGCCCCTCTGGACGCCTCTCCCTCTGTCTCTTCCTGTAATCAGGGCCATCTGATCCAGCTCATGTTTTACACAGTAATTAATGGAGACCTGTATATGGCTCCGCTGTTATTAATGGCCGCTGATGGAGACGATGGCCGTAAACAAGTGTGATTATCTGTCAGAGGCAAACCCAAACAAGGAGGCTGCTGTATTTGAGGTATTTTTAGAGCTTAATTAATGAGCAATAAGAGTAACGAATAGAACACAAAGCAGATGTGGCGGACGCCTTGTGCTGTGTTTTAGAAAGTTGACGGAGGAGCTTGTTGAGCCCTGGTATGTTTTGTTTTATTTACTATTTATTATTGAAACAAGGACGTTTGATGCAGGCGTAGGAAAGGTGTGTTCATTTTTAAATTAGCCAATAGTCTGTAGAAAATGTCAGCTGCTACTTGCTAATGTGAAGGAGATATTGGTGAGTATGTTTGGGCTCTGTATGAATTTTTTCTATTTTGATCAAATTTTAAATATAATTTATTTATTTTATGGCAAAGCTGAATTTTCAGAATTGCACGATCCATCAGTAATCATTTCGATATGCTGACTTACTGCTCAAGAAATTATCTTAATTAAATCCTCATTGTAATCGATGTTGAAAATAGTTGTTCTGCTTTACACATTTTTGTGGAAAATTCTGTAGAATTTTCTTTTTCTTTTGCTATTACATGACATAGAGATGGCTCAAAGCTTTACTTTGGATTTATTGGGGTCTGTAAAAGCTTTTTATGGTTTAAAACTATATGCTTGTTGACTAACACGGATAGTTATCTTGACCTTTAGTTTGTAAAAACAACAATTTTTAAAATTATTTCATAGCAATGAAAGGGCAGTCAATTATTTTTCGAGACGCATTTGTTTTAAAAGTGCTAGTGTGATTTTGAATTGAAGTGTTTGACATCTACATTTATATTTATGCATTTGGCAGGTGCTTGCATCGACGCTGTAACTCATATAGCTATGAAGCAAATGTACCAGGCCTGAAACAATATTTAGTTCTTGTTTTGAGCGAAATAGACATTGAGCTGAATGTAGGTGTGAAGAAAACACCCAGTCTTTCTCATGATCGTTTAAAGCCTGCTTTCGCCACCATGGTAAACCACAACAGTTTTTTCATAAAATAATTTTACAGGTTTCTTTTTACAGATATCTTTTGTCCGCCTGGGTTGGACTCATGAGATTAGAGGTGCCAGTGACACACTAGATATGTGTGGTTACTGAATGTAGCGGCCACATCCTGAGCAAAGGATACAAGTTCACAGCGTTGACTTTGAGTTTAGCCTTTGCTGCAGAAATTAGTGTCTCTCTGAGGTTGTTGTTGTGGCTGGAGTCCAGCTCATTTACACTGACCATGGAAGAGCTTTCCAAAACCCCGGTCACACATCTCCCCTGCAGCTAAATACAGGCCCGAGAGACCCCACAGGACAACTCCCAACCACTGAGCCCCCAATTAGAGTCGGCCATCACAGATGACAGAGCAAACCTTACCTGCATTAATTATCTACACTGTGGTTGGGAAAATTAAGATGGGAGGAATACAAAAAAAGAGGGTAGTCAAACACAAGTTTGGGGCCGGTAAGATTTTTAAATGCTTTTAGGCTGCATTTATTTATTTAAAAATACAGTAAAACAGTAATATTGTGAGATATTATTATAATTTAAATTATGTTTTTTTCACTTTTATCAGTATTTGAAGCAGTTGTGCTTCCAGGCTCTCCTCCAACAAAAAACAACCCTATAGATTGTTTGTGCAAGTACCTTATACGACCTCTATTTATGTTTCCTCTAGCAGGTGTAAAAATAATGTCTGTCGTCATGACTGTCATTGCCAAAAAATATGTGTGTCTTGTTTAAATGCAGTGTGTGGACTGTTTTAATTACTGATCTTACTGGGTGTAATTTGTAAAAATAACTACACCTAAACCTACCCGTCACAAATATCCAGCATAAATTATTACCCGTTTACATTCTGTGAGCATGTGTGTAAAGGTGCCACATATATATATATATATATATATACACTGCATGATGTGTCATCATGTAGCGCATATATATATATATATATATATATATATATATATATATATATATATATATATGCTCGTGTGTGTACTGATTTAAGATCTGCAGTGAAGCCCTTATCCCAACCAGTTTGATATTGCAACAACAATAATGGCAGGAATGTTTGGAAACAATTATTAGAAATAATTTTACTGTCCCTTTTGAACAATTTAAGGCATCCTTCGTGAATAAAAGTATTAATTTCCTAAAAGCTTGGTGAATATTGGATAGACAAGCACTTCAAGCACAAGCATTTCTTCAGAACGTCTTGTTTGTATGATTTATTTCTCATGTGTGCAGAAAGACATCCGGGATATCTTCACACCCATTCACTTTGAGGTGAAATATGAACTTGGAGAGCACCGCGTGCTGCAGAGGGACTCCGGGGGCCTGCCTTCACTAAAACCCATTCTACAGCAGAAGGATGAACATGGCAACATTGTAAAAAACAAGGTCTGTTTTTCTTCATTTCTCAATCTTTGTTTTGCTGTTGTGATAGGTTTCTGTGGCCACGTTATTAACCTCACCGTATGTCATAATGTGTCTTGATTAAAATCTTTTCTGTAGACCATCTTTGCCAGATATTGTTCCTGGGAAAACTGTTCGACAAACCTGAAGGTTTCTGCTCATCTGGTTTTACCACAGTAAGTCATCAGCGTAAATCCTATGCTAAGTGGACGATTCTCTTGGAAATTGCAGAGAAATCTGTTTGATTTTTAATATGATTTGAATGATCTAAAAATTGCAATTGTGCATATGTCATAAATGCATTCAATTGAATTTATGCTGACATTTTTTGCATTGCGGTCATTATAGATTATAAAATCTAATGACGATATGCATGTTGTACATGTGTACTGTTATACAACAGCTTAAGCTGCAATAATTATAGTTTTCCTGAGTTGTTTTTCATTTCAAGTGCGTGGTGAACAAGTACAGACCTCTGTAAATATCTTTGTGCTGGTGTTGTTCGTGACTAACAGGAGGGCTTTTGAGATTATCTGCTCTCCTCATGAATACACCCATTAAACCAGCATGCACAGTAGCCAAAGCTTTATATTGATGCATTTTATGCATCACATTTCTTGGACTCGCCCAATTGAGGCGAAAGCGTGAGTGTGCACATTAGCATTTTGGATCATGTTTGCAGCCGTATGCAAACTAATTTATGGACCCCCCCTCACCCATTGGTGATAATACATGATCTGATTATTCATAAGGCTCGTGTGTGTGTGAGAGAGAGAGAGAAAGAGTGAGGGGGAGAGTGTCTTGTCAGTCTCCCAGATGCACCTGGTGCCTTTAGATGAGAAACATCAGGCTTGAGCCCTCGCTGCAGAAGCTACACAAACACATGCAGGAAAAACACTGGCACCTTTTCTCATTAAATTCTGCAATAATGAGTTTTTCAAATATTCTATAACAAGCATAAAGGAATAAAAGTTTTACTATTTTAAAAAGTCATCACGTGATAGTCATGTTTAGTTATAGTTGATAGTTTAGTTAGTGTACCAGAACAAATATTTGAAATGGGTATATTTTATTTTAAATGAAAATTTTAAACTGGAATTAAATAAAGAGGAGCTGATAGCAAAGAACTGAATACAGCTGTTGTATACTTATTTAATATAAGTATAATGCATAATTTATGTTTTGTACATCATTTAATATACAATTATTTTAAGGTCTTGTAAACAAGTTTCACAGGGTGTAATTATATGAATATTAATTTCAATTGTAATCCTAAACATTTAAAGTATTTAGACCAAATTTTAAGATACACTTTTTTAATTACCACATAGCTGATATTGGTCTGTCTTTATTTGGCAGGTTTTAAAGCGTTGTGTATTATTATTTTTTTAATATTCAAAAGCTGTAAAAACATGCGCTGAAAAACAAAAGGATATTAAATTGTATTTTATACTGAAGATTTTTAATGAACTGTCTGTGGTTAAAATATCCTTAAAACTATAATTATACTATAATAATAGCTATTATTATTAGTATTTTTCCTATTTTTTCCGTATCTTTTCTTCACTGTGCGTTGGGAATTGATACAAACTAAACAAAGGATTAAAGATGGATTAAAATGATTAATTTATAAAATGTATTTATGTTTTAATTATCAGTTTTTTTTTCCAACAGGTCCTACATGAACATGCCATACTTTGCCCTGGGTAATGGAAAAAGCATCATGTTAAACACCACACTGGTCAACATTGGAGATGATGCTTTTCTACCCAAACTTTACCTGAGGTTTCCCAGCAACCTGCATTTCATCAAAGTGCTGGAGGTCATTTCAATTTTTTTGGTTATCTGTATCTCTTACTTTTAGCTCTTTGCATTTCTGATGCACTTGACTAGAATCTGGTCTGTGTTGTGCTTTAACATTTATGCTAATATTTCAGGAAGATAAATACATCAGCTGTGTAATAGCAGAGGAGAATAAAGTGGCCATTGGACTGGACTGCAATGTTGGGAATTTATACATCCCCCCTTTCTCCAAGGTAAATGTCTTTAGCAACGGAAATTTGTTTGTCACTATGTCTTGTTGGAATATAAACATCTTCTTGCTTTCTTCCAGATAAACATCACCTTTTTACTGGATGTGATGCAGAACAGCAGCGCGGGAAACCTTAGCATTAACGTCAATGCGACGAGGTGAGAGATTCAGCGATCTCAGCCCTAGATCTGAGGAATTCATTACAAAGGATGGTTTACACAAATACATCTGAGCCAAATGTAAACATTAGTCTCGCTACTGTTTACGGCTGTAAATTGACATCAGAACGCAAAAGACAAACAAAGGCATTAAACAGCTTGCTCAAAGGTTTTGTGTGTTTCCAGTGTTACTGTTAGAAACAAGAAAAACACTAGATGTGAAGATGGATGCTTACATAGCCTATGTAATGAGTTCCTATAATGAACTCTCAGGGTATATTAGGGTTGTACTCCAGTAATTAAACTCATTAAACATTTTCCCACATACATACAATGACCCCAAAAAAAGCATCTGGACACTTAAACTGCACTTAACGTAACATTTCATTAGATAGGAAACTATCAAACTAAGTGGCATCTGCAAATAAATGCTGCTTGAGCTTTCCTCAAAACTGACTTTACCTTTTAAAGAACCTTTCTTTTTTTTGTATGTTTATTATTCATATATAAATACACACCCACATGCATGTATATATTTCAGAAATATATATTGTTTATATATTACATATATTTCTAAACAATATAAATGATATGAATATACATATATGCATGTAATTACATGTAAATATTTTTAAATTATACTCATGCATGTGTATGTATATATACCCAATAAATATATACAGTACACACATATATATTATGTAAACATTTTTTTTTATTTTGGATGCAATTATTCGCAATTAATCACCTAGCAGCACTATTAATATGCATAAGTGAGAGAAAATGGCGAGAATTTTTTTTTTTTTTTTAATAGTTCGCGTAAACTAATCTAATGCGTGTTTTTCAGCGAGAACTTTGAGAACACTGATCTTCAGCACGACAATGTGGCTGTTGTTACGTTGCCCTTGAGATATGCAGTTGACCTCAACGTTCACGGGTAGGTTATCTTCTTATGAATGTGAATCCATAGATGTCAGAAGAATAACGGGTCAAATTACGGGATGCTTCTCTTCATCTCTCCTGCAGATTTGTCTCTCCAACTTCATTTCTGATCGGAGAAGAAGAGTCTGTGCCGGTCGACTGCTATCCTGAGAAGTTCAATTATACGTACAAGGTATTTTAGCGCTCATCAGACAGACGACGATGTCATTAAGCTCTAATGAATCATTTGACATGATTTGTTTCGTTACAATGTCTATTAACTTGCAGGTGATGAATATGGGGCCTAGTAAAGCTCTTGATGCGAGAGTAAAGATCAGCTTGCCTCTGAGGCTGGTTCCATACGAATACCGGCTAATCAGGATCACAGATTTGCAGGTGAGATTTACATATGCAATTATGCATTTCAGGTCAGTTATAAAATCAATGGATGCATTTAGGGCGCGTTAAAATTGATCAAATGTGACTGTAAAGACATTTAAAATGTTACTATAAAAATTTACACAGTGTGCATATTTTCAACATTGATAGTAGTAATAAATGATTTTTGAGAACCGATTCAAGAGACTGGAAAATGTAGCTTTTCCATCACAGGAGTAAATTGCGTTTTACAATATTTTGAAAGTGAAACATCTTTTAAATTGCAATATTTCACTGATTCTTTAATAAAGTAAACACAGACTTATTGCGCATAGAGACTTGATAAGCATAATAATGAGGAAAAAAAACTTTAATAATTATGATATCAGTTATGGTGCTTCATTATCCTTTCTGGAGTTTTGTAGAAACGTTATCCCTCAATTCTGGTTGGTTGATTGGAATTATGTTCCAGGATCAACAATGATGTTAATGATACTTTGCCAAATCACACTCAGCAGTATGGATCACAATCTGAAAACGTCAATTCAGACATTCTGCCAGACATCTCTGGCTTTATTCACAAAAGCAACATACAAACTATTCCTAACAGTGCCTTTAACTCAGCTTATAATATATGCTACGCATCTGTATTTACCCATCTTTTTCTTTATATGAACTTAAGCTTTTTCTTCTCTTGCAGACGACTCTTGGGCATTGCTTCCAGACGAACGATTCAGTACAGATCATTGATGACTGTGACCTCCCAGGAGCTTCCTTTATTCATGAAATCGTATTTTTTTTCTCCCCAAAAAGCAGGCGCATAATGGTAAAATAGCATTGCATTGAGTTCTGGTGTGTTTAGTGTAAGTGTTATGAGAAGGTCTCACACTCTGTCGCTCTGTAGTTCTGTGGTACTGAAGATAAGACCTGTAGGACGGTGGAGTGTCACTTCGGTGACCTGGAGGTTGGAAAGGAAGTCACCATCTCTATGGAAGTGGAGCTCAACCCCAGGGTTCTCCAGAGAAGTCCAGTGAGTATTTATTAGCGATAATATAATATGAATATATCTGTCAATCAACCATTTTCTGACAGATGAATTACCTGAATTAATTTTACTTGTACATGTTTATTAGGGCAGACACGCTGTCATGACGATACTTGGCATGATTGACCTCATTTCACCCGTAAAGGATGCTGACACCATCTTACTGCAGGACGATGTTTCTGCTAGAGTAAGTGGCCTGAATCTCAAAAGCCAGGAATACTTGATGAGATTTGCATTCACATGTCTTTTTGTTTGCGATGTTTCAGGTGATCTTGGAAGCTCTGTACAACAATAAGCCTGTGATGGCTGTGAAGATTTTTCTTATAGTATCCAGTCTGATCATTGGACTAATGATTTTAGCACTGCTCGTCCTTGCCCTCAGGAAGGTATGTATCACATGACACTTTCTCAAGTACGGTTTAATGTCATATTCTCATGCAAGACTCGTAGGAAGACTACATTTCACTGAAGATAGACCTGAAATATCTGAAGATTTGACTTTTGTAGAGATACATCATCCCATAGAGGGTTTCACATGTGGAGGGTTTGATAATGAAAAGAAAAAATACAGTAAAATGTATATTTTTTAAATATGCATTGATGCATTCTGCTGGTGTTTTCCGATATTTTCGAATATTGCAATTTTAAATAGCACGTTTCGTTTTAAAATACACTGTGAAATTCAGCTATTTTTGAACTCAAGAATGTTTCTGTAAATGTGAACCAGTTGTAATCCAGCATGAATATATATAGAGTTCTTAATTAAGACTGAACAGTTATTCGGGTAATCTACCGAAAGTAAAAAATCTAAGTTGACATAATTTAGCTTGTTGACAATCATGCATTCTCTTGCTTTTATTAGCTTGGATTCTTTGAGCGCAAGTTAAAGGAGGAAAAGTCTGACCAGGACAGTTGGGACTACATGCCTAAGAAAGAGAGTGCGTCATAATATGGGATTTATACCACAAACAAAACCAATCAGAATTGAAGGGACAAACCATGACGGACTACAGCTCTGTCAACATTAAGAGCTGGACTTGTGATAACCTGCAGCCATAAACCGTGATGGCTCAGGCCATTCATCACAAAAGTGATGAAGAGACTATGAATCTGCATTTTCTGTCAGCGGGATGAAGCCAATGCACTTTACCGTTTGGAACATACTGACATGTCACTCAGTGAATCGCTCCGGGACGGTACCAGGGGAGAAAAGGATTCAGAATGTACTGTTGCTACAGAAAGTCACGGCTCTGTTCCAAAACTGTTCCAAAGGTAGTGACCGACCTTTGTAGGCAACGTTACTTTGTGAGGCCCCGTTTTAAGGCGGCATTACGAATACAGTTTATAAGGTGCTATTTGAGTTTGGATTCTGCCTTAAAGCAATAGTTCACCCAAAAATGAAAATTCTGTCATCATTTACTCACCCTTGAGTACCAAACCTGTATGAATTTCTTTGTTCTTTCGAACACAAAGGAAGTGTGTAACCAGGCTGTTTTGGGTCATCACTAACTTCCGTAGTATTTCTTTTTCCTACTCGAACAGAGCTTTTCATCACAGGTTTGCCTGTGATCACTGAACATATTGGCTAATGGCCTGCTGTAGAGGAGAAATTGCACTGCTGTAGCTTTTCTTACTAAGGTTATTTCTGTGTTTATCTGAGGAGAGGCTCGCTCTTTTATGCCCACAAGTTGGTATGCCCTCCGCAGAGGTGACACAGGATTTTCTGGCACTTTCCATCACCCTTTCTGAAACAGAACATTGCTGCGATAGGGGTTTTCACATCTTTGCATCACTGCAGTATTGGTTCTCTTTGTAAAAAAAGGAGGAAATGACACGCATTCGCTCTCCTCCCTAACTCTCGCTGCTGAGTTCAATAAGTAGAAGTTTAACGGAGACGCCAGATGGAAGGAGCGAGTGTTTGCTGTGTGCTCTGGCTGGGTGCCATGGAAACGGGGCAAAGGAGGCTGCTGTTGTGTGTCTATACTGCTCTACAGAAGAGTGACAGGATTGGCATGTGTCTGGCTTCCAGCCATTGCTCAAGAGTGTGTGTGTGTGTGTGTGTGTGTGTGTGTGTGTGTGTGTGTGTGTGTGTGTGTGTGTGTGTGTGTGTGTGTGTGTGTGTCTGTGTGTGTCTGTATGTGTCTGTATGTGTGGGGGGGTGTACATTTATAGAATGTAAAATCCACAAATATACAAAGCACCATCACCGCTCACTAGTATGCAGGCCCATAGGGACAAATTCTCTCTTGGACAAATTCAAATGTTAGTCAAAAATTATATTCAATATATATATATATATATATATATATATATATATATATATATATATATATATATATATATATATATATATATATATATTTCTAAAAACAGCACTGAGTACATTTTTTTAATAAATAAAAAAATAAGAAAAGTTAGTTTTTGTACTTTCACTTAACCTGATTATGCAAAAAGATTTTAATTAGAGTTTAATTAGAATTAAACTGAAAAAAAAACAATATTATTATTATTAATAATAATAATTAATACATTTTATAAGTAACAATTTCTATATTTTTTATATTTGAGATTATAAAACATTTATAAATTATTTTACAAATCCCTTTTTCACAAAATATGGAAAATGCTGGTTTTGCTTGGGCCTGCTCAAAAGAGTATATTTGTGTATGAATAAAAAAATATATATAATCTTTATCTTTCGGATGGGTTGCTTGTCAGTGCTTTTTATATAAAATTTACAAAGAGTAAAGAAAACAAGGAAAAACAAGTCTACAGTTCAGGGAATAGTGCACAAAAAAGGACATTGGGTTTTTTTGTTAGTTTTTTTTTTATCAGTATTTTGAATAAGTTAATGTTTTTATTTTATTGCCTGTCTTTAAAAATGCTACAAATTTTTGTAAAAAAAACCCAACAAAACAAAACAAAAAAACAATTACATTGGTTTAATTTAAGCTTTTATGCACTGGAATCTACTATGTGTCACATGTTTGTGCTTCATCATAAAATGTTGTGTAAAAATGTTAAAGCTTTGCTCTGTGTGGTTTGTTCTTTCAGTTTCTCGTAGATCTACTATCTAGCACAGCCTCTCTTTAATGTGGTTGTGTGTGTTCAGATACAGCTGCATTTAACCGGCGCCTCCTCCGCCTCCTCCGTGTCTGTTCCAAAGAGTGTGAGGAGCTGCGGGTGAACTCTGGAAAATAAACAGAGCTGTCAGGACATTCAAACATTACAAGGATTTATCTGATATATGCACACGTCCCTCCCTTTTTCTTAGAAGCTCACACTGTTCTGTTTATTCTTCTGTCACTCTTTCTGCAGCTTTAAGAAGATTAATTGAGTTTTTTTTTTATCAAGTTCTGCTCATATAATGTTTGCGGTGTCTTCAAACAACAAGGCCCTTGCTTACGCGGGTCATCTGAAGTTCAACTTCTGCAAGTATACAGTGAGTATCCTGACTACTGTTTTGCAAATAAATAGGGATGTGACTTATTCAGGGTTTCGAAATGGAAAACTCTGACTTGGGCTAGTTCTGCAATACTTTTAGGACACTGAATATTTGTCTTTTATGATATTGCGCTGTGGTTTTTGTAGATAATCCTTTCATGCATCGCGTAACGGCTATTGAATGAAAATGCGAATTCATTTTTGGTCACTAGGTGCCGCTTTTGGAGTGTTAAAAGCTCAAACGCTGCTTTAAATTAAATCGGCCAATCGCAGTGGGGGTTGGAAAAATGAATAATTGAACAAATCTTTTGGGATTCGAAAAAAAAGGATGCAAGTAAATGTATATTATAAGAAAATAAAGCGTTTTTTGACCTTGCACGCATGTCAATCGGTTGTTTGGGACTCTCAAAACCAAAATATGAACCTTTCGTAACCCATAATAGGGGCACTTTAAGTTTTAGAGTCAGATTCTAATGGATCACTGCTATGCATTTGTATTTTATTGACATTTTACCTTATTAGCAGTTCAGATGGGACCTCCAAGAGATCTCCGTCAATGTTCCAGGGGTACGTTCCTTCAGAGGAGATGATGGGCACAGTTTTTGAATCGCACTCCTCGTTCTCCTCTGAGACGTCGTCAGCCCAGCTTCCCTGAGAGCGTGGCCGCAGTTTCACAGTTTTCACGGCGTGCGTCTCGATAAACGAGAATCCAAACTGCAGAGGGATGAAGAACAATCTCTTACTTCAATTTTTTGACAATTACCGAACATTAAGGAAAAACATAAGCGTATTAAATTAGACCTCTTGCTGAGCTGCATTATTTTTAATTGTATTGTTTTGTATGCTTCATGCAGTGGTTTAATTTGAGGCCGTAGTTCACTTTAGGTCCACAAGGAGGCAGTGATGAACAGCTAATCCTCGTCAGCTCACCTCAGTCCTGTGTGAGTGACCTGGAGTGAACCTGGATACAGAACCAGGCCAGGACTGGGTTTTCAGTCCATCACATCACATATCCTTTTATTCGGATAACCAGGTATGTTCATCAAGTGATCTTAATTAGATTAACTGGCAGTCATTGTAATTCTTCAGTGCAGAGGTCTTATGTAAGTACCATTTACTTAACGTAAATGTACTTAATGTAAAGTACGCATATTAACCCTAGTGTTTTGGTGGAATGATACTGGCTCTGACCCAAATACTTGCAGCAGTCGTGATGTAAAGCCTGACCCAGACGATGTGCATCAACTACAGGAATGTTCCTGTTCGGTGTCTTAGCGGGTGATGAGTTCACATGCAAATTGATTTTGACTGTACATCTCACAAAACAACATACCCAGGTCAGATTAAACGCCCCGAAAGAAAAGCAATGGAGCCTATATTTAGAAACGTTAATTGTTTTGCATTTTAAAATGTATTTCCATGCCAGTTTAACAAAATTACCCCTAAATTATGATTACCATAATGTGCAATAATGTTTCCCATTTGACTCTGTGTTGTTGTGTTTCAGTGGTTATTCTTTTTTTCTTAGATTCTCGCTATTTTGTCGCATGGTGTGACATAGTGAAAAAACTTCACGTTCAAATAACATGAGAAAATGTATGTATTAAAATATAGAAAAATAGAAAATGGGCTTAATGGTTAAACATATGTTCTGTGGGGAAAGAGAAATAATGGGATTTTTTTTCTGCGTAGTTAAAACATGAGAAAAGAATCCAATTATCTCTCTCTTTCTCTACATAACATATGTTTAAGCATTGAAAATATTTTCTCTTTTAATTACATTTTCCTATTACCATACTATATTAAGGTAAAAGTAAATGATGTTTCATTTTCCTTTTTACCCTTTTGACTTTAATTCTCATATGCATGTATTTTTATTAACATTTACATTTTAGTATATATATATATATATATATATATATATATATATATATATATATATATAAAATACTAAATGTTTATTTATATTATAAATATATATATATATATATATATATATATATATATATATATATATATATATATATATACATTTATAATATATATACATTTACATTTTAGTATATATATATATCATTTACATTATTTTTTTATATTTATTTTTTTCAACAAGTTTTAAAAATCATTTGACAACATTTCTTGAGTCATTAGACTTTTTGTTTTCCTTTTTTGAGATTCATCCACAGTTAAATAAACTCGACTTTCTACATATAAATGAGGTGAACACACACAACGCACGCAAACTCTTATAAAATGGGCAATAAAGGACTATCAGTACAGCAAAAAAAAGCCTGAAATTGGCACCACTTTACTCTGCGGCACAATGACATCTCACGAGAGTGAAGAGCAGTAGGTCAACGCCGCAACCTACACACATTATTTATAGAATGTGGGTTAACAAACAGCACTAGATTGGATTGCTTAAGAAAAAAAGAAGAGACAGGCCCTGAAATGGGCTAATCTGTATTAGCCTGAAAAGTGTTTTGTGGGAAGCTGACAATCAGCGACTAATTTGACTTGACAGTATGCTAATTCTGCTTAAGCTGGGGAGGTTGTTAACTCCATTTGCGTGGGCTGGATTTCCTGCGTGTCTGGCTGATGTGAGTTCAGTAAGTTCCCTCAGTAGGCAGGTGAGCTCACCTGGTTGTTTGTGCTGCTGTATCTCTTCAAGTGCTTGATGAACTCTGACCTGGAGGTGTTTCCGACAGCTATCAGCGCCATACTGCCGTTGCTTAACCTGCGGTAGACGGAAAAGGTTATTCATGTTTATTGTGCTTAGATTGTGCATTTGTTAATAAAAACAACCGTGTCTGTCGTGTATGGACAGTCTGTGGCAAGCATTATGACCAAAAGGCAAATTCGACATTACAATAAGCCCACACTATTTTCATATGGAAATGAGAATTGTTTATTTAATAAAACCAGTTTCTCTTCTGTTTTACCACAGGTCTATAAATAGATGTATCTAGACGTCAGAGGAAAATGTAAATAGAGCTTCAAGGTATAAACAGGTCTTGATTGAACAGAAAAGGTAGTTTTGTACAAAATGGTACTGAATTTAGTCGATCCAATTGGTTTGACCAGTGTTGTATGCTTATTTGTAGTGTGTGTGTGTGTTTTTAATAAACATGTTGTTGATATATACATAATACAACAAAAAAACTGCTTTAAACACATTAAAACACAATAAAAACCACATAATACTGTTTTAAACATTTGCAAATATATATATATATATATATATATATATATATATATATATATATATATATATGTGTGTGTATATATATATATATGTATATATGTGTATATATATATTATTTGCAAATGTTCAAAATAGGTTTTATATATATATATATATATATATGTGTGTGTGTGTTTGTGTGTGTGTGTATGTATATCTATATGTTAGATATTTTGAAATTGAAGCTATACAATTTGGAGTGTCCAATCAAAATCATGATCTGAGAAATCTGTCTCAGTTGAATGAGATGTAAAATTTAATACTAATATTAAGAATATTAAGGCTTGTTTTTTTTTTTTAAGGCAGGTAAATTTTTTCTTTGACGAGAAACAAGAAGAAAACAAAACAAAACAAAAAAACAATTCGCGAATGAGGTCAGAATAATTCAAGATATATTTTCAGTAAACATGTCTTAATATTCTATGCAGTGTCCTTCAGATAAATGTATATTGTTGAAAGGTTGTTTTTTTTTTACTGCAAAAGAAATGATTTATTGCAGGGAGAACTCCGTTCCGTCATTAAGATGCTGCTTACGAGAAGCTGAGCTTAACTTGTGTCGCTCTGTAAAGACATGAAGGTGAGGGGGTTGTTGAGCACTCGTGGACAGATGCTCGGCCCTTAAGTCTACCCGGCCACTCCCTTTAATCAGAGTAATTATGTGCTGATTAGTCCAGTTAGGTGGCTTTGACCTTACGAGTCTGATCCAACCACTGATTCCAATCTTCAGGATTACTTCACGCACCAAACGCCCACGACACGGGCCAGAAAACAGTCAGGAAACTCCACTGGCCTTGCGTGTTGCTGACACACTGACCTGGTCTCAAGGTTTTACAGTCTACACTCACATCAGCTTACTTGCTTTTAAGGCATACAGTCTGAAGGATTGAGGGCAGTGCGTTATTTGTACATTGAGGTTTCAGAACATAAACCATGGTAGATCACTGGAATATTATTATAAACGGTTGCACTTTATTTTACAGTACATGCACTTATATGTACTTGCAGTGCAGCTAACTAAGAAAGTACTAGTAATATAAGGTAACTGCATTGGGTAGGGTTAGATTTAGGGCTAGTTTCAGGGTTAGTACCTTCTAATTGTAATTATTATAATAAGTATATGATATTAGATGTGGATTATTTAATTGTGTAGCTGCTAGATCCAGCTTGTTCTGGTCAACACAAAATATTAATGGATAGCAAAATATTTGCTATCATAGTGCACATTAACAGTCATTTGATGCATGATTGGTCTACTGTTTATTAGTCCAAATACAAAAAAAATGTCTTTTTTACATTTTTAAACATAAAGAATGCCAATTTTTGAATAGATCAATTTCTAATATATACAGTTCGGTAAGATTTTTGATAAGAAATTAATATATAATATCATTTTGATAAAGAACTCTCTATTAAAGCAGCATCAAATCAGCATATTAAAATTTTTTCTGAAGGATCATGTGACAAGGAGTAATGATGCTGAAAATGTGGACTTGTCTCATAAGAATCAATTACATTGTAATATATATTCAAATAGAGAATGCGTGTTTTAAATGACATAAATATACTTTTATTTATTGTATTTGAAATCAAATAAATGGAGCTGCTGTGAGTATAAGAAACATATAGTATATTGATGATCCCTGCATAAAAAAATGTTGGAGGTGTGGAAGAAGTTCTGACCTGGTGTTTGGGGCCAGGCCCCTGGGGGCCATTGAGCACAGACAGGGAATAGCCATGATGCTGACATTCAGGAAAAGGCCTTGTCTGGTCTGCCAGGATCCATCCACACCTATCAAAGAATAGACAGAGAGAGAGTTTTTTATAGTATAAAAACTCTCATAGTAATAGGAAAGAATGGTAGAATGGCAGCTAGAATGAAAGCAGGGGTCCAGCAGTTATCTGGATTAATTTTTAAAATGATGATACTTAATTTAAAAAAAAGAAAAAAAAAAATATATATATATATATATATATATATATATATATATATATATATATATATATATATATATATATAATAAGCCATTTTATTCAATCATTTTCAGATGTGCATTGTGTATAAATCTCCAGTCTCCAAAAAAAGAAAAAATGCAGCTCATTGAAGAATGCTGCTTTTATTTCGGCCGGTAAACACCCCCTTTGTTTCTCATAGGAGGCACTTATTAGCCAAGAGCATTTGCTGCCAAATGAAGCAGATATCTAGTGGTGCAATATCTTCAGAGTATCTTCTAATTTAGCTGTACTCACAAATTCCTCCATCTCCATTTCGCTCAGCTCTGCGTAAAAGAAAGAGATGCTTTTTAGTGCGCAACCATTATCTGCATTTGAGTAATAATGGAGTTGCACGGGCTCCTCACAGTGTGGGGCATCCTGCCTTATTAGCATTAGCCGGGTGACCTTCAGCATCTCCAGCATTTTGATTTCTTTCCAATGGCCAATTAAGCAGGGGGTGGTTTATTTAAAATAACATTCAAATAATTACGCTCAAAGTTGGATGGGGATGAGGAGCGAGAAAACCTTAAAAATGCGCTTTAACACACTTTGTCTGATCCTCGGCTCCTCTGCTGGTTACAAAGGACAGTTCGCACTCTTCAGGTCTTCACAGGAACCGTCGGCCAATCGGGGAGGGACACGAGGAGAGAGAACAAACACGTTAGATGGAGTGTTATGATAAGAAGGAGATTTCTAAGAGATGCTGCCCATGTGTGCTGTGCCAGGCTGCTCTGACACTAATCCCAGATTTGATAGAGCACCAGCCAGTCCCTTGGAGCCCACCAGATGAGAGACAGCTACAGCTGACAACACAACTGAGAAAGAAAGAGCTCTTACTTGAGGTTTGCCAGTGTTTTAATGAGAGCGAACTCTCGGCGCTGGCTGGGTGGCATCCAGCGGTGTCTCTCTGCCAGTGCGAGCGTCCGCCCACCGAAACCAAACATGGCAGAGAAGCCGAACCTCAGAAGGCGACCCATAGAGCTAAAGCTACACACGTCCACGGGCTGATGATGACCTAGAACAAGCCACGCAATGCAGTCAGTACGCTGAGGTACCAAGGCACTGCCCTAAAAAAAAATGTACAAACCACTAGAACAATGAGCTCTAGAGCCACAAGAGGGTTTAACGCAAACCCACTGCAAATGAAGATTACAGATACAAATGACCAAAGCGGTATGGCATGTATATGTTGCAAAGAAAAAAATATGGTAAGAGATTGGATGTTATCTTTAAATACATTGCATTCCAAATAGTGAAAAAATTTAACAGTTAACTCAAATTGGCCGTTCTACCCAATATATGCTCTACTGATACAATTAAAAATAACTGTTTTGTATTTTAAATGCATCTTAAAATGTAATTTATTGGAATTTTCCGCATCCATTACTCCAGTCTTTAGTGTCATATGATTCTTTAGAAACATTGCAATGCTGTATGCTGATTTGGCACTAAAGAGAAATATTTCTTATTTAATATTTTTGTGGAAACCCTGATGCGCTTTTTGTTAGACTATGAAAGGAACAGCGTTTATTCGGGAGCAAAAAGTCACTTTTGATTAATTTACTGTGCCCTTGCTAAATAAAACTATTATTTCTTTCCAATTAAAAAAACAAACCTTTAACCGAACTTTCGAAAGGTAGTATATGAATGTATTTGTGTGCATGCATGTATATGTACACATTAAAGTAGATGTAAATGTGATTCCTACAATCAGCAAATTTAATTCTAGTCCATTAGAAACAATAGAGTCATCTATCAAGTGTCAATGTGACATCTCTTGAGTTAATTCATTGCATATGTCGAAGTGAACAGGAACGACTGGATCTGGTGGCCCATTGGTTGAGTCCAGTCCCCGTAGCCCGGCACATTCCTGACCTCCTTCTGTCTCCCCATGCATACGCTCTCCCTGCTCATGAATTATTCATCAGATCCTTCCAAATCCCGCCAGTTGGCCTTATTCACATGCGTAAATATTGCTTAATTAGAAATGAACAAGCCCTATATTGGCCCTCCTAAATGGGCATTACGCTCTCATTCGTGTCAGGTGTCTTCTGTGCCGTTGATGTTTCTCTTTTGCCTCCCAGCGACAAAAGCCAGACATTTTGTGTAGTACAGAAAGGGGAAAACGTGTTTTTTTTTTTTTTTCCATTCAGCTCGCTTCACATAAGACGCCTAATGCCTGCATGTCGGAATGTCTTCTAAGGGAAAGCTGTCTTTTGTTGAGCGAGTGCCTACACTTAGCTCAGCGGTTCGTACCGAGAGCCACAATGTTTTGATGGAGCAATTAATCACGACGGTACGAGGATGTTTCTCAACGTTCCTGCTGAGATGGCGAGCGTACCGCGGAGCACAGAGAAGGTGCCAATCTCAGCGAACAAAAGAAATTCAGCACTCGTTCTTAAAACTCGCACCTCCCTTTAGTCAAAAGCTATGAGTTACAATACCATATGGCTCAATTCTTAGGACTTAATGATGAGATGCATTCTCACACACGTGGAGGTCAGATTGCGGTTAATCATCCGAGTCTGTAGCCAAGTGAAAACTAAAATGGGCCGCAGAGTTTTAGGCAGCACCAGTTCTGAGTTGGTGCATTTTGTTGTAAATATGAAACAAACATCAAATCCCATTTTTTTTGTCACGCCCACTTTTCCATTGAAATTATTTTTATCTGGATCATTTAAATCAGTCTCAGGCACTTTGTCTCACCTGGTTGTCCACTGATGGCAACATTTCCCAAAGTTCCCCAGCAATATTCCTAAAAAAGTTGTCCAGAGTATCATCAGGCTAATTTTGTCTCCTAGAGGTAAATACCAACTAAACATCATTTAGACCACTTTTATGGTGCTTTTTTATGGTATTTTTGTACGTGTTGAACCCTTGAGACTTAACTTGAAAATTCACTTATTTTTTCTCTTCTACAGAAGAAAAGAGCTGAATACAGCATTCTGTAATGACATGACAGCGAGTAGCCTAAATGACAGGCTTTTCTTTTTTGGCCTGTTTTCAGCTTGTTTTTTTTTACCAAGAGCTTTAGAGATATATTGCACAAGTGATTTGGCCTCCTTTTATGTTGCTTTTTATGCTGTTTTTGTACATTTTGAAGTCTGATTGTCATGGTATGGAAAATAACTACACGAAGGTTCACTAAAATGCTCTTTTTTGTCTTTTCCAGAAGTGTTCCGGAACAACGTGAGGGTGAGTAAATAACGACAGGATTTTCATTTTTGGGTGAACAGTTCCTTTAACGCAACAAAGAACTTCATATGAAGCCCGTGATTGCAAACAAAATATATATCGCCAGATAATCATTTCTCAATAATCCGCAAAGAGCAACGATACAGTCAAAACAAAACAAAACAAAAAAACTCATTAACTCGCTCACACAACTGATTCTGTAATTCTACTGTGCTCTTCTGATTGCGTTCATCCCAGTCGTAATTCAGCTGTAAAGCGAAATTTTTGCCAGTACGTGTTCTTTTTCTTTTTTTGGAGGATGCGAGCTTAGCTTGTGCATGTAATCCCCTGACACAAGCCAAATCCGCTTGTCTGTTAAGCTAAGCCCAGGAGAGCTTGCACAGTCGACACAATGGCCCAGACATATTGGTGCTAACTTCAAAAAACGCCTCACAGAAAGACAGACAGACAGGAACACGCAGCACTAAAGCCAAAGCGAACACTGCCAGCCAGAAGTAACACTTCCAACGACGGCCCACAGCCACGTCAAAGAAACTGGGTGTTTGCGGCGGGGCCCGTACGGGTGATTGACGACAGACGTATCTCCACCTCTCCCGGGACCGTCTCTCGTTCCATGGGACCTGTTAACCATGATCTCCAAAGCTGGAGAGGCAGCAGAGCCCGCGCGGGGGGTTTGTCTTCTCTCGGCCCCCATAACAACAGTCTGTGCACTCTAATTAAACATCAGATTACAGTGAGCCACCGCGCGCGCCGCCGTTGAGACGCACCAAAAAGAGCGAGAGACTGAGGCTTCCGACGGGTGAAAATGAAACCGTTGCCCCTGAACACGTAACTCAGCGGAATAGAAAAGTAAATACGAATCCCATTTACATGTTATTATTGTGTATATTTGTGCTCCATTAAGTCCCGCGGCTCCTCGAGGCCTTACCGTTAGCGTACAGGATAGAGAATGACTAGAAACTCATGCATGAAGGTGAGAAAGAAACTAGGATTTAAAAACATACCCATGATGATGTGCAAGGCTGCAGTCACGGCGCGTCTTATTCCATACACGGAGCAGGCCACCACATCAGTAGAACCTATAGAGATAATTAAACACCGTTTAGTATTTTACAGTTATTAAGCCCCAAAACACAGTAAAGGATCCAAAAACTTCATACGACAATATTACTTAAAGGGATAGTCCCCAATGTCTTGCATAGTGTTTTTTTTTTTCTCCATACTACGGAAGTCAATAGGGACCAGCAACTGAAGTTTTCTTAATGATCCTAAAATGTTACAAAAAATGCTTTATGATCATTAAATGTGACAAAAAATGCGTTATATTACAAAGTCTTGGAACAGTGTCGGTCTGTTTGTTGTTGTTGTTTTGCTTTAGAAGATTTGGTTGGATGGTAGGTAGGTAGGTCTGAACCTAACCAAAATAAAGACAGAAGAAGATGCCTGACTCCCCGGACAGCCTCATATATGAGATCCACAGGACGCTCTGTTAGCAGCTCAGCGTTTTAGACTTTGTCAAGGAAAAGAGTATTCACATTCAAATATAATTTGATGCACACAGAACGGAATATAGAAATACTGAATATAATACGGAATATAAACTGTTTAATCTGCCGTTTTCAGTAAGATGTAACGTTACTAAATGTGTTTGTGTGTCTGCTTTTGTGCGTTTAAATTAACTTGTATAATGTCTAAAAAATACCTGTTTTAAAGCAGTGGGTAATTCACTCCTTGATTTGCTTAAAATCTGCCTTGCGATTCTGTCTTTGCGATTCGAACACATTTATGGTGCATTCTATTCAACATGTTTATTGCTAGCGCAACATAGACAGCGCAGCCTTTTTACGATATTTGTGTGCAATGTATCTTGTTGCTATGGCAACCTCCCACGCTTGCTGCAATAGTAAAACCGCTTTTAGTGGTACACAGATTGTGACTTTGTACGTTTACTACAGAAATGCTAAAATGTAAGTTATTTCATAAATATCTATCATATAATATAACATTAAGAACACTATATTCTTCTTTTATATTATATTTTTATACATAATATAAAAGAATATATAATTTATATTTATTATAGTTTTTGCATTAAAAATGCAGCAGAAATTGCTTTATATTCTAGAGAATCTTCTAAATGCAATAGTCACACAAAGTTTTTATATTGCTTATTTATTTAAAAACTTAACAGCACAAAGATTTGTGGGCAATATTAGGGAAATAGTGTTAAATATATTGTGTTTATATTTTTAAGTGAATAACGACTTATATTTAAAGCTTGAGTTGTAGCAGGAAAAGTTAAGATTCGGTTGTATTTTTTGTGCGCCGCAGACGCAGCATTGGATTTGCTTTTTGGGTAAACTGTTCCTTTAAATGGACTTGTGCATTTCATAAACAAGCAAGCTTTCTATTTGGATAAATTCTGTTCTCCGCACAGGTGATTTTGTGATAAAGCTTTTTCTCGTTAGACACACACTGATGCTGATGCTATGAGACCATCTGAATGCTGTGGCATATGGTCCCATGATGTTTGCTATAGTGTGTATCCCGGCACAGACACTGTTTACTCTCAGTGAGTGATGAGATTCCATTAAGAAAGGCTACAGAAACGTGAAAAAATGTAGCTTTGCTTTATTATAGCAGAGTCTCTCCTCTGCATATCAATGTTCTCCAGCACCTGCTACAAGGGACAGAATGGGAACCTGTCCATTCAATTTCTGTTCGACCAATCGCGGCTCACTTAAAGTCCTCAATAATCTATGGCCTTTATATTCTCCAATTACAGTTGTCTTTGTTTAGGATGTTTTCTCTTCCGAGCATAAGAATATTAAAAAATGAACTTCAGCTGATTTTTTTTCCGTCATTTCTATTAAAATGATACACAATGCACTAAAACCATGTACTTGGAAAGTGCGTCTGTATTGGTGCCGTTGTGACATAACTTTTTTTTAAATTCAAAGACATCATAGCACACCAAGGTATGGGCAATATTAGGCTAAAATATTCTATTCTATTATATAATTAGTCAAATATGAAATTTGTAAGTACATATAATATATATATTTTTTGTAATTTCATTTATGCTTTTTTTTTATTTAAAAATGTTTTAATCCACCCACCAAAAATCAAAAGACCGAAAATGTTACATAATATTATATTGCAATTGGTGCTGTCAAACAATTAATCGTAATAAATCGCATCCAAATTAAATGTTTTTGTGTGCATAACATATGTATGTTTGCTGTGTATATTTAATTATTATGTATATTTAAATACACACACATACATTGTATATTTCAGAAAAGTGTTATATTAAATATATTTCTTTCTAATATAAAAATATTTTCAAAATATATACTGTATGTGTGTATATTTATATATAAATAAATATACACAGAACACACAGATTATGCAAACAAAACCTTTTTTTTATATATGCAATTAATAATTTGACAGCCCTAATTATATTATATTATATTATATTATGATCCTAAAAATGCAAGTATTTTTTTTTTACATATTTTATTTTTCGATTTCAGTATTTAAATATGATATGTAAATAAATGATATATTTAAATAAGATATTTTATTAAGGTAATGTAATGTATGCTGCCTCTGTGTCCGAACAGTCACGAATCGTATTACAGTGTATTTGAAAATGATCTTACAGTCTTAAGATTCACTCATTAGAAAATATCAGGCGCGTTTGTTACATTATTGTTAATGTCCTGTGATTTGGGGCATACTAAATCCCGTCTGGCACACTGTTCAGACTAGTATGCGAGTCGGGACGCGGCATTGATTTAAAAACAGCAGCAGCTTCACCCATCTAATGAGTGAGGTAAAGTTAATCATTGCAGGATGAGGACTTTGTTAAAGGGCATTAATTTAAGTTAATATCGCCTTGTGCCAATTAAGGCGGTTTACCTTGCTGGCAGCTTGCGAAGGGAGAACAGGTGTGTGTATTTGTACTGATTACTACCAGAGACAAACAGCGGAGAGAGGCTTGTCCTTGTCGGGTGAGTAGGCATTTCCTTTCATGCAGTTATCTGGCCAGTGTGTTTGCTCAGATCAACAGGGTATGAAAGCAAATGTCTGTAAATGAGAACAGGACGGAGGTGTTGGATGAAACCGTTCCCTCCCTTTCTGCCGATAGAGACGGCCAGGCCTACGGCGCTGGACACGCGCTCACACTCCGACTGAATTTGGCTGCAAGTACATGCGCCACTTCCCACCTACCAGGTCACTGGTAATGTAGCCCTCCCTCACAAACACATCCATGATGCTTCCTGGCCTCTCTGGGAGTTTCCATATGTTGTGATGATTTCAACACAAAAGCCAGGCTCTGAGCCTTCACTCGGTAAAGCTAACAGCGTCTGACTTCCAAAACGTAGCGAGCTGCTGTATTGTCTGCTATAGCTACTAGGGACGGACATTTTAGTCATTCTGTTAACGTGAGTACTCGGTAGATTAATCGGATGAGTGCATCCTGTGTGCGTCAGACATGGCATTGTATCATAAGTCGTGACTTTTGTTGAGCGTTTTGCATATTTATTATTATACGTCCCATTAAAGTAAAACAAACAGTAAGACGTAAGGCAAGACTTGTTGCCAAACTCAATAAAACACTCATTAAATTTGTATATCTGAGCTTTCTGCAGAATAGATATTTGTCCCGAATTAAATTAATAAAGTTTCGGAGCATTTGATTGTATTTTTATGTTTAGTGGTAATTAATAATGGGCATTGTAGGCCCTTTACTGGATTCCATTCAAATGCTTTTTGAGTATGTGATGTTTTCATGACAATCAATAATATTTTGAATTAATTTATGCTGTCTTAAAAGGTGCATTTTATTACAGTGTCTGCAAGTATGACAATTAGACATTTCCCCCTAATTGCAGTAATGATGAGATTTATTGTATTGTGATTTACTTTATTTTAAGTTACATTTACTTTATTTATTTTTTAATTAATGTATTTTTATTTAAAATGCAATTAAGATGATTTGATCCCCAAAATCATTTATTTAAGTGTTATATAGATGATATTGTAGTTTTGTTGTGCTGGATTTAATTCATCCTAATTCTAGCTCTAAAAAAATGTTTTGCTAATTTTAAAGCAAAATGTTATGGTAAAAATTTGACTTGAGTCTTGTATGATTAAAAAAAAAAAGTGAATGGTTAAATTATTTTAATGAGTTAAAAGTAATAGAAAAAATGTACCATGATATATTGATCACATAACTTTTTGTTTTTACAATGGACTAAATAAAGCATTATTTCAATATAATATAGCATATCCAGTCTTATTTTTTTTTTTCATTTCAATTTTGAGTCAGCCTTCTCAGAGTGAAGACGCTTCAGAATTTTGCCTAAAACATACAGTTTCTTTTTCCGTTTTGAAACGGCCTTCGCATCGGGAAGCATGCGCATTACATCTTAAAATACTGCCTACGTAGGCAGCTCACTAGGTTTTGGAACAGAGCTGATATGACTCCCCATCGTAAACGCCAAGCTGTGGCTTAAGCAAAGCGAGTCCTGCAGGGATAAATTCTGGTGCGAGCAATAGGCGAGTGTGAGAATCTGTGATACAAGGAGAGCTCGGTCTAGCGCCAATTAAAAAAGAAATATAATGAATGCGGTTACTTAACAGTCTCAGTAAGTGTGATATTAAAAACTCATTATCTGAATGCTAAAATTACCATTTCTAACAGAGATCTGGTAAAGCCCACTTGAGGTTCGCACAAGTGTCGTCACTCGACGTTGTACGTACGGCACGTGAAACGATTTTTTTTGGTGTTCGACATTGATCGTTTTGTTCTTTTGTTGTTGGGTGGTGTCTGCAGAGCTGCTGCCGTGCGGTAACACTATATTTCAAGCGTGCATCTGCCTCTCCCGCAAGGCTCAGAGCAACAGCCTGTGCCAACATCATCGGGAGTTCCATATATTACCCATCTCCATTCCAGAACCCGGTGACGAATGGTAGTAGCGCCCAGATATTAGAGTAGGGGGCGAATAGGAAGGAAGGGGAGATGTGGGGGGGAGAGAGAGAGAGAGAGAAAAAAATTGTCCTTGGAAGTGCGAGCACTTCTGCAGAACAATTAACTTAATTAAGCAGACAGCATGAATATTCATAAGGCAGTTAATGTCTCCCTCATCCAGGCAGATGAATGTGATGCAATGACTCGCTAGTCAAGCATGTCTAAGAGTCTCGTGGAAACTGCACCAACATTTTGGTTCTTTGCCTGGAATATCAAAGAAATTAACAGTCCCCCTGAAACCCTTAAAAGCAGGCAAATTAATTAGAAGTCTGCAATTTATATGCTATACGTACCGAGGAGTATATACTGTGGTGCGGCGAGAAAGCCTTTAATTGGGCAGGGTTCTGCGTTTTTTTGCGTGTTTATCCTGCATTGTGCAAATAAGGTTTTTGAAACGCTCTTTGTAATTGGTTTAATCTTTCGAAAAAGGAAAACTCGAATGTTTGTTCAACTTGACTGTGTTGTGAATACTGAGAAAAAGGAGCATAAAAAATGACAAATTAAAATGTTAAAGAAGCTAGTCTGTTTTCCAGCTAAGATAATTAGACATCAACTTGGCTGCCATAGGAGGGCCATTTCATGTATATTTTATTGATGTGCACATGGTAATTACGTGCGGTAAATCACTGTAGTTGATTCGGGTTCTTAATTGGCACAGATCCTTCCATAAAGAACCTTTAACCTCCACCGAACCTTTCCATTGCACAAAAGTTTTTTCATTCTTAAAAATAAAGGTTGTTCATTGGCATCAATGGTTCCATGTAGAACCTTTAACAATTATTGAATGTTTCGATTGCACAAAAGATTTGTCACATTCTTAAAATAAAGGTTCTTGATTAGCATAAATGGTTGCAAGTAGAACCTTCAACATCCGTGGTACCTTTTCATTGATGGTGACACAAATGTTCACATATGATATGAGGTGGGCAGAAATTTCTTATTTGAAATAACTAAATTGTGTTTACATTGCTCAAAATGTTGCGCTTAGCAAGTTACAGAGAAACTAGCAGCCGGGCAACAGACAAGTGTCAGATCCACAGTTTAGCACAATTGTCAAGAGTTCTGGGCTGAGAACGGTTCTTAATTGTGCCGTGCCATTCCGGGCTCATGTGGAAACACAACTAGAACTGTACCTCACAGTTCTTAGAACCGTTCGGCCCGATAGTGGAAAAGCAGCTAAAGGTTTCATGTAGAATTTTTAACATCCGTGAAACCTTTTCATCAACGGTTTCACAAAGAACCTTTTAACCTGAACTTTTTCCAAAGCACAAAAGGTTCTTCACTGGCATCAGTAGTTCCAAGAATATCCTTTCACATTCATTGGACGTTTTGATTGCACGAAACGTGTGTTACATTCTTGAAATAAAGACTCTTCTTTGGCATCGATGGTTACAGAGAACCTTTAATATATGGAAAATTATCATTATACAAAAGATCTTTATAGAGCAAAAAGGTTTTTAAAATATAAAACGGTCCTCACACTAACAACAAAAAACACTTTATTTTATGATTTCTAAACTAGCTGCTAATTAGCCTGCATATTACTAGAATATTAGCCAATTATTAGTAGTAATTAAGCACATATTAATGTTTTATTCAATATGACCTTATTCTACATCCCTAATCTTATCCAATACCTCAACCTTAAAACTATTAGTAGGAATGTATTGAGGGCTTTTTGTCGTTAAGAGTGTAGATTATTAAATTGTTGTTCACGCCACTCTTTTAGGATCTCTTTACTAAAAAAAGCCCATTAATGGTTCTTTTATGGCATCACCATGAAAAAACCCTTTTGGAAACCTTAATTTCTAAGAGTTTACATGGCTGTTTTTGCAAATCTGTAACAAAGAGAGTCAATCTGACTTAATTTTCTCCATCCCCAAGGACTGACCTGGGTCAGATGTCCCATCAAACCACACATCCAAACCTGCGCAGGAAAACCGCAGAGGCAGGGGGTCGTTTTTTTCCCTCTGCATTTGTGACAGGAAACTGTTTACAAATACTCCTGTGGGATTGGGCACTAATGAAGAGAAAGCGTGACCCCGGTACGGTCAGTTTGCAGCGGGTGCGGAGTTGGAGGGCTTCCATTGCTCCTAACAACAGCACTCCATTTTGCTGCGCCTGAAATGACAAGTGAAGGTCAATCTCTTGGCTGAAAAAGTAGGGGCCGCTACCGTAACCATCTACCCTGCTCTCCCCTCCTCTTCCCAGCCCAGTTTGGCAGCTCTTTGGGGTTGCTTTGTGCCACAGTCCCGCAAAAAAAAGAGAAAATATCGGAGCTTAGTCAGTCCTGTGTGAGAGTGCACAATGCGCAGGGCTCTGGGCCGCTGATCCAAGGCCAGTGGAGTCCGTTTCAAAGGCAGCAAAGGAGAGTCAAATGGAGGATGCTCCATTTGAGACACTCTTGAAGGCAATTAACTCAGTGTGCGAGTGGGCCATTCAGAGGCCTGACTGTGATTAAATCAATTTGATAATGATACACTCGCTTGCTGCTGTTATGAGCTGCCTGTTTGTTTTCGCTAGAGGAGTTTCAGAACACAATCAAACTAAATCATTCTGACAGCACAGAAACTAGAGACCGAAATTACTACAGGGTTCGATTTTTAATTGGCAGCACGCCTCTGATTGTTTTAGTGCTGGAATGAAGCATAAAAAGTCTCATGGTTTACCCATAAGGCTGTCGCTATACGTTATCATATTTTACGACTAGTCATATTTTGACTGTATGCTGTGATTATCAATTATAGGTTTTATTTCAGTTTCTTCATTTAAATACATCATGAAGGTATTTAAGTACCCGGGAAATGTTTGTGGCTTTTAGTCTTTTTTGAGGACATGGACATGTATTCTAGTGTTCTTCTTAATATTTAAATAAATATTTATATAATATTTAAATAGTTAAATAATAAAATTAATTATTTTCCACATTCAATTGGTTTTGATCTAACAAAATAATTTTAATTATAATACAATATATTTTCTTACAGAATTTATAGTTAAATTATTAAATAGGAGTTTTTACATGATTATGATTTAAGTAAACTTAGTTTCAAATTAATAATACTGGACCTATGCTAGCATTCTTATTTATATAATAATACATTTTACAGATTCTTTCAATAAAATTCGCTTTAATCATAATATAGTATACTTTATTAACAAACGTATAATTAGCTTAATGATGTATACAATAAGACAAGATATATTACTATTATTATTGTTTATGTATTTATGTATTTATTTAGTGAAAATTCCATATTTGTCATTAGAAATATGTAAGTTACAGATTATTTAAGTTACTGGTGTGTGCATATATATTCCTAATGGTTAAAAAGACTAACCATTGGGAATTTGTGTTTTGGAAAAGTGGGTGTTACACACTAGAATGGAGCCAGGTGGTTTTTGGGGGAGGGGTTAAAGATTTGGTTTTGTGACATCATCTGGAAAAACCCAGAGATATATTGATATAAATATGCAAAGACATTTTTTAACTTTCAGAATAACTATAGAATAATACAGAATAATAATATATCTCTGGCTTTTTCCAGATGATGTCACGAACCCAAATCTTTAACCCCTCCCCCAAAAATCACCTGGCTCCATTCTAGTGTGTAACACCCACTTTTCCAAAACACAAATTCCCAATGGTTAGTCTTAGTTAAATATTCATTGGCATCAAAACGTGTATAATAAAAGCAAATTGGGTCAGTTTTGAATTCATGTCGACTCAGCGAGGGCCGAGAGCGGATTCGCATGCGCTCTCCTGAGAAGAGCTGGACTTTTTGGGCTGTACTGGGGACAGCTGCAGGAGAAAGAGATACACCACCCCTGATCCTCACCTGCTGGTATTATGCCGAGAGGAAGTGCTGCTTGGACAGGCGTGAAGATGGAATCTGTGTCCCTCCCAGCGTCCATCTGGGCCCGGAGAAGCAACCCGTGGGCCACCTCAGCTACAGAGCCATCTCCCCCAACACATACCACACTAGAGAGAAAGCAAACGGATGGGCGGTGAGTCATGTGACCCAAACTCGAGGCCAAGGGCTGGCTAACACGCATGTAACAATTAGGCTGTTGTTCACTCATATGTGGATAAATGTAAATCCATATGGACGAGTATTTGATTGAATATACAGATTACACATGGCGTAAATGGCACAGTTATTCCTTAAATATGATTAAAAATTCCTAGCAGCTCTTTATTAGAGGAATCCATTTCAATTAATGGAAACCATAATTCCCATTACGTCGTATTGAACAATAGATTAAACCGTGGAAGGCGTGTATTCTAATTGGGAAATGTCCTTTTTTTTCAAGAATAGCAGAAAATCTGTCAGATCTCAGCAGCAAAATAAATCATTAAAAACGGCTGAGCCCACTAATCTGCTTTAAGCACATTACTAATAAATGAACACAGCCTAGTAAAGCTGATTACATTTAATTCAGAAATGCCCTTTAGCAATACTGTACAATCTCACAAATAGATTTGTTTAGCAGACACGGCCAGCACTAATAAGCAAGTAGTCATGCCACTCACAAAATGAGTTCTGTGACCTTGCAGTCGCAGGTGTTTGGGATAAATCTGATTGCAATGTTTTGATCCGCCATATATGTTAAGCCTCGAAGGACGCTGAGAGTCTACCAAATCGGGATAGTAAATATTAAGCGATACATCAAAGCTCACCTATTCACCTTTGGGGTGTTTTATGGAGGATAAGACTAACTGTGATCCTTTTGGCAGGTGTCAGAGACTGTGCCTTATCTTCATCTGTAGAGGTTAAAGCTTCAACCGAGAGGCCTCACCAAACACACGACGTGCAGAGACAATGCAGAGCTTTATGGGAATGACGGATGGGGTCGAGATGAACAAGCCCCATTCCGCATTAACCAAGGTTCAGTGTTGAAGTTAACATGTTGCATTTAGGCCAGTCAACTGATTTAGAGTATTAATCAGATCAATTACACGATTTGCTGAATAGAAATGAATTGCATATCAGTATTTAAGACAAGGCCCCGAATGAATATAATTCAAAGGCATTATTCTCTTACATGCATAATAATGGCAATAGAATGCTTTATATATAAAAAAAAATCTTAATTTTTTTTTTAAGTATATGTAAGCTCATTGCTAGTTCAAAATGTGTTAATGTGCCCACAACAAACTTCACACTTATTCACTATTATCTTTTTTTGCTGCTCATTAATAACTAGTAAGGTAGTTGTTAAATTTAGTTACTTGGCAGGATTAGGGATGTAGAATAAGCCATTAATATGTGCTAATAAATGACTAATGTTCTAATAATATGCATGCTAATAAGCAACTAGACCCTAAAATAAAGTGTTACCTCTTTAATATAGGGATCATTTCTCAATATTAACTAGTCGCTTATTACTATGCCTATCATTAGCTATTATTAACTGTTTATTAGGATATACAAAGCACGTATTCTGCATGACCGTATTCTTCATCCCTAATCCTAACCAATGTCTAAAATTAACGACTAGCTGCTAACTATTATTAAGCAGCAAATTAGGGGTTAAGGTAGTTAATGTCTTGTTAATGTCGAGAACTGGACTTTAAAATAAATTGTGAAACTAAAACTAATATGCAGTTCCTTAGTTAAAAATCAGAGTGTGATTTGTGACATGGCAGTAAAAAACAGGAAAATCCCTTTATACATTTAGAAAAAGGTGCAAAGTCATCGATGCATTAGTAACCTAAGAAACAAAAGCTGAAAGATAAATTGGGGTACTGTATTTTACTGTATTTTGGTAAGTTTTGAACGTGTACCGCCCTAGTTTTGAACTTTTAGCTTATATTAGCAAGCAAAACATAAAATTTTTTCAATATAAAAATGCATGGAAGTCAATCATATGGCTTTCATTTTGAAGGAAAGAGAGTTTTGGGGAGCTGAAGGTTACGAAAACTAATGCAAAAGTACTTTAAAATACTGATTAAATGAAAGTAACGTTCCTCAATGCTGCATGTCAGTCTAATATTGTGCCACTTATCTCACTCCCATCTATCAGCAGTCAATGTGATGGCATTAAAAACTGCACAAATAAGGTCTTTCCATTCAGGGTGCTGATAATTACCATAAATGTGTGAGGGGAATAATTGCATCTATCACTGATGTGCCGTCACTTTAAAGTCTATTGTGTGTGGCATGGCGCGTGACATCATGTGAGACATAACTGAAATAGCACTGTTCCATTTAAACTGGTGGAAGCATCAGTTGCTGAAGTAATTAATGAGTGATGATCTATTAATGAAAAAACGTGTGATTAGTATTACCTTTGCAGAATTAATTCTTCAGAGGTTAATTAATCGAGTTCAGAGGAATGAGGACAGGGGACTGGGTTTAGAGCGCTCTAACACATTTCCTCAGCAGGAAAAAAATGGGATGTGGAGAATTAGTCAAGTTTCTTTTTTTTTTCTTTTGCTGAGGTGTTGAAGACAGTGTTTTTTAATGTTTCAAATAAAACACCCTATGGATTGTTCTTGCTAAGCTGTTAGCTTCTGTTATACGTATATGTGTGTGTGTGTGTGTGTATATATATATATATACTGTATATATATATATATATATATATATATATATATATATATATATATATATATATACTGTATATATGGATCAAAGATACGTTACGTCCACATCAAAAGTTTAAATATTATTTTATGTCAAAAGAAAGCACATTAAAGGTAAGTATAGTGTCTATTTCTAAGGTTTTAAATAGGTTTTTGGAGAATAAAATGTCAAAAATTTGTGTAAAAAAATCAAACATGATTGTTTTTATTATTAAACCACTTTTTCGTCTTTGACCCATATGTATATTGTTTGTTTTTTGTTACTTTTGTTCATAGAAATTTCCATACAATAACTTACTTTTCAAAATCTTCTTTTGTGTTTCACAGCGAAAAAGAAAGTCATATAGCTTTGTAACGACAAAAGAGTGGCTAAATGATGACAGTTTGTATTTTTGGAGTGAACTATCCCTGTGAAGAGCACTACGTATGATTGAAACGTGCCCCATGTGGCTGTAACAATAGCAGTGACACAAATTCCCTGCTTGAAGATTATCCTGTTTAGCAAACAACAGAAAGTGTGGTCTTTTTTTCTCTCTCTCTTTTTTTCCCCATCGGGTTAAGTAGCTTAGATATCCTCAGTGATTTGTCATGCTGACAGAAAATTAAATTTCAACAAAATCATCAGAGCATCATTTCTATAATCCTCGATAAAGAATAAGCTTTGTGAAATTGGAAGACAGACAGATCATGACTGATGTTGAAATTCTAGGCATTATCTTCAGCGTTAAGTCTTGCATCTTAGAGCTGCGATGTGCAGGAACAAGAGAAATCTATTATCTGTAATGAAATCTATTAGCATAAGTGCAAAAATATGATGTATGATGCCACAGGGTCATAACAGTGAGGAGTAACTAAAGGTGTAATGCTACTAGCTTAATGTTACAATTATTTCTCTCATTTCAAATCTGTGGGTTGAAATGTTTGAGCAGCTCTACACAGTTTTTATTGGCTCAGCCAGCTTTGGTGAATTTAAGGTGGGTGTTTCTGCTTTTTCAATGGTAGGAAAAAGCATTTGCAATTACTGTATGTTTACACACTTCACCTATAACTATATTTTTCAGCAGAATTACTTTGAGTTTTTAAAATCTGTAAAATTCTGTAGGTTTGAAATAATCAGTCTTATTGATAAAATTATTCTGTGATTTAATATTGCTCTTTTTTAGCAGTTATATAGCCTGTTCAGAAATGTATTTAAATTATAAATCAGTCATTTTCAGTACAAGAGAAGTCAGTAAATTTTATAACAAATGAGTACTTTTATTCATGAAGGATGCTTTAGATTTTCCAAAAGTGACAGTAAAGACATTTATAATGTTACAATAAAATTCCATTTTGCTAAATAAATAAATGCGTTGTTCATTCAAATCCTTTTTCCGTGTTTTTTTTTTTGATATACTGAATTTACCCCAACCCTCTTAATAAATTGCATTTATAAAATATTTTAACAGAAAATATTTATTTTAAATAGTAATGCTATTTTACAATATTCCAGTTTTTATTTTACTTTGATCAGCCTAACAATCTTTAGCATAAAAATTATCTTAATGACCAAAAACAGTAACAATGAGATAATAATACTATTTAATAATAATCTTTTCAAAAATGTTTCCCTATCTTTCTGCACTTTCTGCAGCTTAAACTCAATTAAATTTAATATTAATATGAAAAATGGCTAAAATATACCTCTTTTTTCTCATCTAGAAACTTCATGTTCTCTAATTTGCTTCTTCAATGTTTCTTCATCGCTCTCATATATAAATGATATAAAGCAGTCCTGCACAGCACACATCTCTATCATCTCTATCATCAGACACCACGTCTTTGATCCTCAACCCTGTGATTTTTTTTTTTTCCGTCTTCCTGTACAAACTTCGTCCTACCGTTTTAGTTCCACTTCGACCTCTTACAGTGTCTGATCTCTTTATTTCTAGATTCGCAAGAACCCGGCCACCAAGCCCTCTTGCCACCTTCATACACCACAGATTAATCACCATTCAACGTGAATGTGTTCTTCGCTCGGCGCTTGCCCTTGTCCCTTTGTCACTGCCGTGAACCTGCACGCTGTGTTTTTAATCAAAGACCACTGTGCCAGACCCAGCACGTCCCCTCCCACCGAGCCCAGAGGATGCAGCCGAACAGTAGGGCGGCAGTAACGGATGAGCGTTAAGCCGGGGCCAGAGATATTTAAGAGGAGCTAATTGTGAGAAGTACTGGAGCACGCGGAGAGAGACCGTACGATGTGGTGTGAGCGATGCCCCGCACCCGCGGTCGACTGGATGGCGGTACTTCATCACTGCTTCCAGAACAGGTAATTAAGGAGCCACCTGCCGAGCCGCACCGGAGAGACCTGCTCTACCGGAGAGCTCCGCGCTGGGCCCCGCGGCACGCCGCTCCAATCAAAGTATTATCACTCATTTTGCAAAAATCCACCTCTCTCTCTCTCTCTGTCCCAAACACTACTTTATTTATTAAGGCTAAATGTCACCTCGAGAGAGGCAGGATTACTCTGTCATCTGGCTTTGAATCCATGCCATCTTCACTCGAATCATAAAGCGGCCTTTAAAGGGATATTTCTCCATTTGTCATGCTTCTTTTTCCCTTGCTGTCTCTATAAAAGAATGCTCGTTCATTCCATAGATGAACAGTCACCAGAGGTTGACTAAATCACAAAAAGGACAACTTGTGGTTAATATTTTGAAGCCGTGTAATAGCTTTCTGTGATGAATGTACTAAAGTGCATTTAGGCTATTCTTTGGAAATCCCGTTGGAAACGATAGCCTTTTGAGCTGCACTTCAACATGCAACACATTTACACCTTCAGTGACCAGAGATCGATTTTCGGCTTGAACGCCTTGCTTATGCTCTTCGTCACTTTAATGTGTGATTGTCCTATCCGGTAAAGGCATAAGATGCATGAAAAAACATCTTGCTAACATTTTAGTTTAGGGACCGCTTTTCACTATTAAGTAGTTGCTTATTACTGTATATTAATGGAATATTGCCTGTTTGTGAGTACTAATTAAGCATACACAGTATTAATGTTTTGTTCTTCATGACTGTATTTTAAATCCTACACCATACCTAAACTTAACAAGTACTGTACTAACTAGTTTAGAACAATCAGTATTAAGGCAAATTCAAAATTAATAGCTAGTTAAGTAACTCATGTGTGTCCAGAACATTACTATCATAAATGACACTTTTGATGACAGAGTTCTGTCTTTTTTAATTAGTTTAGTTTACTTTTGCTAATCTTTTAAGTTCAGCACATTTAGCGTTTGTTTAGAGAGGCCGTTGTTATTTTAAGATCATTGAGAGATTTTTTATTACTTTAAATTAGTTTTAAATCTTTATATTTTTATGTGATGCTTGTCATTTTTTAAATATGACTTTGCTGAGATAGCTAGATTTTTTTTAAGTTAACATTTATTTTATTTTTTATTTACTTTAGTTTTAGTTTTACTTAGCTACAATAACAATACCTCGAATAATACCTCCAAAAAATTGATACATTATAGATACATATAAAATCGTACAATTATATATACATACATATAGGCTGAATGATATAACTGGAGGTTATTTTGTTGTTGTTGTGGTGAAGTATATAGTACATACCCGTCGTAGTCTTCCAAGCTGCAGTCTTTCAGAATGGACAGTGCATGGCCCTTTCTCTTGGTGACTGTGGAAAAGAAAGAGTTAATGTAAAAAAAAAAAAAAAAAAAAAGAAAGAAAGCACTCCAAACTGCCTTTAGTACCCTTTTCCAGGCATTGGCAAATGGCTTAAGCCGAACATATGGTCCTGGCTGTAAAGCAGAATTTATACTTGCATGCTGTTTGCATTTTTAATCAAGAATATGAGTTGTGGTACAAAGAGGCGAGCGCTCTCGTGTTCGGCTTGCCCAAGCTGCACAAAACAAGGTCAAGATTTGTTCCCAGCATTCACTGTGTGGTTTGCAGTTACTGCAGTGCTGTGACATAACTCTGGAAACAAGGTAACCAGAAGGTCACGCATCGGAAAAATTATGTAATTTGCTGGATATAGGCTTCAGCAGAACTGTGGATTCAGGTTTGGTATGGTAGAAACCCCTGGCCTGTGTGGCACGGAAGAATGCCACTGAACGCGGGGGAAGAGGGGTGGCACGCCGCAGATGGCATTGTGCACGCCCGTGCCCCACTTAGCATTTTCTGGGGCACCTCTGCCATTGAGCGGGTCCCAGCTGTGACCAACCATCAAAGAGCTTACCGTGGCTGATGTGACACTCGCAGATGGATGTTTTTTTGTTGTTGTTGTTTAAGAACGTGTTTCACGATGCACACAGTGCCTGTTCATTATGACACGGCTGGCTATTCCTGGTACCAGCTCCAGTACAGAAGCGCACAGGCTGCAGAACTTGCGCACAATTGTGAGGACAGAGAATGATTATAGCTTTACATTAATCCGTTTTGTTTGTTTGTTTTGCATGAGTTTTAGTCATTTCTCAAACTCGCATATTACATAACTTAACAGTATTGTAAACAAAATACAAATAAAATATTTTTTTCTATTTAAATAAATGGTAACATGTATTTATAGTAATGTATTCATATTGTCAAAAGCAAATTTTCAGTAGCTATTACTTTAGTGCCACATGATCCTTCAGAAATCATTCCAATACGCTGATTTGCTGCTCTATTATCAGTTGAAAACTTTATACTTTTGTACCATAAAACATTTTAGTACAATTTTTGATTTGATAAGGATTCTTTAATTATGTTCAATAGAACATGGTCAATTTTTTTCGGTAAAAATGATGTTATTCATGCCCTTGCTGAATAAAATAACTTTATTAGGGGTTATTTGTGGTTGATTGCTTTGGTTTGCGAAAATATGCTTAAAGGATATTAGCTCTTATAATATTTCCTGTTCATTAATGACATGCAAATAAAAGCTATTGCAATGTGGGATGCAGTACAGAAATAGCAGTATGTTAGTGTGCTTTTCCAGAAGTAGTCACAGACTAAGTTCTGAGCTCAATTCTTAGTGCTGACCTGTAGGGGGAGAGCTTGCAAGTCAAAGTGAACTTAAAGGATCATGTGACCCTGACCTTGCCAAACAAAACCACAACCCAGGTACCTTTTTCACATCTCACTGACTGAGCCGCATTCTGCTCTGAGCTGAAAAATATCATCCAATTTGCTTATAAATAAAACTTGTGTTTAAAACTGGTCTAAGCACATAAAACGCTAAATTAGACTCTTAAGAAAGGAGATCTAGCCAAACAAAACACCAACCCAATCACATCTTACTGACTGAGCCGCATTCAGCTCCGAGCTTTGAAATATCATACGATTTAGTTAAAAATCAAACTTATTTTTAAAACTGGTCTAAACAGATGAAATGCCTTAAATGACTCTTAAAGTTATCAGAAAATAGCCTTGATTTCCACACTGTAATTGCTTCACAGTTCGCTAATATTGCCTGTTCGTCTCTCACGGAGTCTGCAGAGCTAATCCGATCACGTATATTCTCAAAGCTCTGCGTTGCGAGCAGTAGAATGAGATATTTAATTTCTATTAGGTAAAATGTTGTTTAATGGGTCCACCTCGAGCTCTCAGCCTCTGCCCTCGGGAGCACATCATCAGGAAACGGATTCTATTACTGTTCAAATGGCTTCTGGAATCAGGTAGCCACATTCATTAGAGCACAGATTGTGGAGTCCCCTTCCCAAAAGCAGGGGGCGCCTGGTGCGTGTTCGTGTGTGCGGATGTCTATGGGGTCCTGTGTTTGTGTGTGTGTGTGTGTGTGTGTGTGTGTGTGTGTGTGTGTGCGCGTGTGTGTGTGAGGAGGTGGGTAAAGGGGAGGAGAGGGGGGAGTCCCGCACTGTGTTAGAACAGATGGGTGCAGTCCCTCCCCTTGGGTCAGGTTACTGACGGAGGATACACTTCTCCTGTCATTATGAGTACGAGATGCATTTAGGACCATCCACAGCAGTGTTGTACAGCTGCTACTTCCAGTATGAGCACACACACATACACAACCTCAAACAAACTGCAGAGAGATATAGAGCGAGGTGGGAATAAAAGAAAAAGAGATCTCGGTTGTGCAAACATTTGCGCATATTCATAAGCATCGCATTTGTATGCATTTTATCAGTTCGTGCATTTCCTGAAATTGTTTTTCGCTAACGCCATGCTCTACTTTGTGAGCTACGGCAGCCCCGGCGCGAATTTAAAAATGCAAAATAACTCTATTGTGGATGGTATTCGTTTTGATCAGTTTGTGCTACAGCAAGCTAAATTTAATAAAGCTAAGTAATTTGATTAACTCAATCCAGTCCCGCGGGGGAAACGTAACTATTTTACGAGGTGGTGATTTCATTTGAATTCATGCAATGTGATTGGGAAAGTATGATAACAAAAAAAAAGCATTGACGTTTTCCCCTAAACCTTATTGTTAGCCTTACTGTAAGGTTTGTGCATATTCATATGCATTTACATTTAAACAGTTACACATGCATTTTATCAAATAACCCAATAATGAGAAAACATATCTATTATGGTGATTTCGACTGAATTTGTGCAGTGTGATTTATTACGGGAGCAAGCAGTTTTTAGAAAAAAGAAAAACGTGAATGTCCACCCCTGAACCTAACTGTGGCATATGCAGATTGCATGAAACGATGCATATTCATAAGCATCACTTTTTACAAATATGCAGCTGGTAGATAGTACATTTTATCATTATGCGTATTTCCTAGGAATGTTTTCTGAAGTTGTTAGCAGCAAACTACTGTTTCAGCTACGGCAACCCAAATCAAAAGAGCAAGCCAACACAAATAAAATGTAAAAAAAAAAAGAAGAAGCTGCAATCTGTATTCATATGGAAGCATAAGATTCTTAGGACATGAGGGCTTACCCCTAAATGTATCCACCAGTGGGTATAAAAAAGTACAAATAAAATTGTACAAATTCTTAAAATGGCTGTTCACGCCATAGAATGATAATGATAATCATGAAGTTCATTCAATAATCTAATGATTAAATTGTCCAGAATCAACCACAACTTACTAATAGGCTTTAAAGCTTTTTAAGCAGCAGGTGATGTAACTGCAGCACACAGTTATAATACACTCTCAGAAATAAAGGTACAAAAGCGGTCACTGGGGCAATACCTTTTCAAAAGGCTCGTTTGTACCTAAAGTGTCCATTTCGGTACTTTATATTAGTGCTTAAATTTGTACATATCTGAACCCAATAGGTACAAAAGTGTACCTTTTCAAAAGGTACCGCTCCATTGATAGCTTTTGTACCTTTTTTTCTGAGAGTGTAAAAAAGTTTGGAAAGTTGGCTAGTTTGATGCTATGCGGTTGCCAGGTGGTTATTTGATCACCCATTCTTAATATTCTACACTGTTTGGTCAAATTTCTTAGCTAAAATATCTAAAAATCCTTTTAAACAAGATACATTAATTAAAGCATCACTGCATATTAAAGAGAATGCATGAGTAATTTTTTGCAGTGTACTTTTTTACTACTGTATATCTGCAGTTTCTATCCACTTGTTTTAAGTATAACAGTATAACAAGTTAAAAAAAAAATCTGTAGAAAACAAATGCTAGTATAGACAAAATGCACTGTACTATGAATTTATAAAAACTATTTTTAATATCTTGTGCAGTGTTGCTTTTCAAGTATTTAATTTTAAGAAATTTAAAATGTAAAAAAAATGGTCGGTGCAGGAAATTCTGATATATTATAATATTGCATGGAGAGATGGCGATTACAATGGTAAACATTATTAATTTTGCTTTTAAGTGTGTATTTAAATGATGCATTAACATAGAGACCTTGACATTCCTCACCCTAAAATATTGATTTCCTATGATCCACTGCCAATGCCTAATGGGGTAAAGCACCAGCTTGTTAGCATATAGGGAATTGTTGAGCAAGGAGGGATGAATCCTATGAGTGAACAGACCCTGAGGGCAGACACTAATGCACTTCGACCTCGAGTGAGGCCTGAGGGGGCGTCAGTCACCTGTGCGTGATGCTTTCAAGCTGAAACAGTGAAGAAAAGCTACCTATGTAACATTTATTATCCTGTACATCGCAGATGCATGAAGACTTACTGGTCACATCGGCTTCTATGTCAGCCAGCTTGAAGAGCGGGGCAACTTCGTCCAGGTAGAGCTGGTAAGCCTCTTTCTTGTGGCTGATGGGGTTCACGAAGACTTTGAGACACTTGGGACGGTTCTTAAAACCTGCAGAGCAAAGGAAACAACAAAGAGCGGCAAGATTCATCAATCCCCTTGTGTCATGAATCCCATGGGCATTCATTTAAGTGCTTGATACTCATCCAGTTTAGAGAAGTGCACATCTGTTAATGTGAGCCAAAGCCCCTGTCCTACATAATAACGATTTCTTGTCGTGAGTTCAGCTTTTGTCTGCCACCCTTGCTGCAGAATGGCTCTCACACAGCGTGAGTTCAGTCTCCACCAATTGAAAAGGTCAGATCAGTGTCTGTTGTTTACAGCAGCTGAACGTCTGCCAAGAATGAGGAGAAAGCTTGAATAAATACACCATGTAGGCTCTTGGTCTCTCTCTCTGTTCATGCTTTTGTGGTGGGAGAAGTGGTCAATTGATATGTGATATGTGATTTTGATGAGCGATACCAATAACTATAAAGTGGGGAAGTCAATGCAGTATAAATTATATATATATATATATATATATATATATATATATATATATATATATATATATATATATATATATATAATATATGTGTGTGTGTGTGTATATATATATATGTGGGAAATTTGCATCCAGAATTAAGATAAATAGAAATGTACTCTTTCTCCTTTCTCTCTCTCTCTCTCTCTCTCTCTCTCTGTATATATATATATATATATATATATATATATATATATATATATATATATATATATATATAATTGTTTTTATTGTATTTTATTTTTATTTTTATTACTGTAAGTTCTCCAAAACATTTTATTGTGAAATATAGTAAAAACAATGATCGTTTTCGTCACGTGATCCTTCAGAAATCATTCTAATATGCTGATTTAAAGCTCAAGAAACATTTCTTCTTATCAACGTACAAATGAACGTATGTGAAAACCGTGATACATTGAATCATCAGTGTTTGATTGACTATTTTCTGTGCTTCCTTCTTCTTCTACAGGTAGAACCCAGTATTGAGTACCAGTGGATCATAATTAGCAGAAATTAGGGAGCTGCTATCTCTCCCGGCCTTCCTGGAGTGCCCGAGATCGATGGAAGCTGAGTTGAAGCTCAACGCTCCCTCTCCTTCCTCCATCATCTCCCTCATTACTCTAATCCGGCCCCTGAAGCTTTCGACCCTCGACCTGCTAACGAGCCGCTACCCTCGGCTTGCCCTCCGCCGTACCCCCCGCTGACATCACAGCGCAGGAGTTCCAGGGGGTGCCCAAGGTCACAGTTCAAATAGACACAAAACGTGCACCAAAGTAGATGCAGGATGTGAGGTGGGGAGGCTGGGGGGATTTGGGATCTTGAAAGAAGGCTGCGAGTCTCGCTCAGCGTGGGGATGCTGATCCCGTCTCCCACTACGTAGCTCTTGGGGGCCGCGGTGCCGGGACGGTGGGGTCCAGGCGGGGAGCAGGTGCAGGGGGGCGGCACCACCGCTGCTGTTATGGCTGTGAATGGGGCTCAGGAGGCTCAGCAACCCTCATCCTCACCGAGGGGGCTGCGGGCCCACCGCACGACACACGAAAACAGCGCTGTGAGGAAACGCTCATCTATTGCATCAGATTTAGTGGCCACATTTGCATCACCGTTTCATAGAGGGAGTTGAAAATACACACACAAAACATGTTATTTATAAAGTCTCCACTTTTCCCCAGATACCCTCTGTTCCAAAAAACTGTGTGCTGTGGATAGCATTATGTGTTGTATATTACATTATATAGTTATGAGGCAATGGCCATCCTTAAATATAGGTAACATCACCATACTGTGTTCTGTGATGCATAATTTGTATTGCATCTTATGTACACTTTGCAGAGGGGGCAATCCCAGAATGCACGGCAGTGAACTTTTGTTCATTTAAGGAATTATTCTCTATTTTGCAACAAAGTAGTATTGGTGTTTTTTGTTTATTCGGTTTATGAAATGTTGCTTATGTTATTATATTGTTAGCTTAGCAACATGCTAACACCAAATTTGTATGTTTAGAATATTCCAAATCAGTTTAGGTTCTATTCCAGTTATTGATCCTGCCTTAGAAGATAGTTGTCTATGTAGGCAGCGAGACTCCTCACAAGATACTGAAACAGAGCCCTCATCTCTTATTAATTCATTACACTGAAATGGGAAACTGTGTTTCAGTTGTTTTAATGATCATATCTGAGCTAGAGTACAGTATAAATCTAAACACCACAGAAGGGGCGGTGTGGATGTAGCCAGTCTGCATGCGTGATACCGTGTTACTATGGCACATAATCCCATGTTTGTGTGAGTGATGCACAGTGGCTCCCAGGAGCTCGCTGAAAGACAATCCAGACGAAGGGGCCACACTCAGGTTTCACCTCCATGAGTCCTGTTTGTGTTCCCGCAAAAGGCCACTGTGATTAGCATCCTGAAAGAGACTTCAGACAACCTGTGTTCACACGTTAATTATAACCTTTTTGGGGACAGCGGACGACTCATCTAAATATTGTGTTCTGACGTTAATCACTTCTGCAGTCTGTTTTGAGGTTAAGCCAGTTTTTACTTAAATGGCTAAATCTCAAAAAAAACATTTCCAGGTCACATTTCACATAAAAAGTAATATTATAAATATAATAGAAATTCTATGTAAAATTACAAATATTTATATTAAAATAAGTAGTAATAGCAATAATAATTTATTCCAGAAAATAAATGTTGTAAGAGTGTACAAATTAATTCAACAAATGCATAATTAAATAAAAAAAAAATTTATCCACTTCAAGTGTTGACTATTGTGAATATATACACACCCTTACAAAAATGACAGAAAAAAATCTTAGGCAATGTCTCCTAAGGTATAGAAGCTAAAAAGTACATATTTTACTTTAATTTAACCCAAAACGATACATATGTGTAAACTTTTGGTATTAATATATACCTTTAGGGTACAAATATGTACCATCTACAGGTACATTAGGTAAAAAATATGTACTTTTTATCTATTTTACCTTAGGGTATTCAGTGAAAGCTTTATTTACACTGTTTCTGAAAGTGTATATGATCTGGGTGAAATATGACCTGGGTATGTTTTTGTAGACGTTCACCCACATGTATCATGCCCTTCATGCAACCATTTTTGTTTGTCCTCTCAATAGCTTTGTAGTGACGTCCACATTTCAGACATGTGTCTCTGCCACCTGCGAACATTCCATGAGGTCAGCACGTTCTGCATTGATGCGGCCGCTCTATGACTCAGAGGCTTAAGGCTGTTTTACCCCTGAGGGCTATCAAGACCGGCTAATGTCACCCAACACAGTAGCTACATCTGTCTCTGTCCAGTCCCCATCTCAGGGCACAGAGGGTGCTGATGGGAAAGGTAAGGAGCATTTGAATGGTGTGGCTCAGGGTCTCCCTGCGGAGAAGATGATTCGGCACAGGGGAGCACTTTTCCCATAATCAGGGGTAAATTACCTGAAAGCAGGGTCAGGTTACACATTGATTTCAGAGACAAACTAAGCCCTAGGACTGCCCGTAAACACTCGCCCACTGCGCTAATGAGAGGACTGACCATGCGGTCCAGTCATGGTTTGATTGCAAGGCATAGTTGCTTCATATTACAGTGAAGTGTACTTTCTGTGACTGTGAACTCATTCTGTTTTCTGTTTTATGTGCCATAAAGAATTCAGAAGGAGAATGTTTTTAAATTTGAAATAGATGTGTTTTAGATTTTAGATGTGGAATTAATATTGAAATTTATAAAGTGAATGAATAGATAGATAGATAGATAGATAGATAGATAGATAGATAGATAGATAGATAGATAGATAGATAGATAGATAGGGGCTCTGGAAGATCAGAAAAACAGTTTAAAGATTTTGAAAAATAAGGAGTGTTTTTCTACAATAAATGTATGTTAATTTGTCCAAGACCACTTGAAAAAAGCACATAGAGGACAAGAGAGTCACAACGTACATAACACAGCCATCAAACTGCACTTAAGTAACCCATAAACCGTTCCACTCACTGAGCCCACAATACCCAAACGGGCTTTTTGGGGTGCGCAGAATATTTGCTAATCCTCAAGAACAGATGTCTTATTTTTGCCCTGAAATCCCTGGCTGGCTGGCTGATGGCGAGGGGAGTGAGCCCTCCAACGGATAAGCCCAGATTGGGGCCTTGCAGTGGGAAAGGTCAGGATCGGAGAGGAGCTGGATCCGGCAGGCCCGAGGGGAGGTAAGAGATCTGGGGGCCATACAGGAGATGGAACGGGTAAGAGAAAACGAGCGTCACTGTCCTGTCCCGCTTTCCTACCGGCCGTGAGATCTCCATACGGGGGACGAGTGCTTCGACATTTCCTTAGATCCTCTGCCAAGAGTGGAGCATCTGGCATGGTGTCAGGGACTGGCATTAGCGCGCATTAGCAGTGGGGGAGACCCAGCCCTCTCCAGATTTGTCCCCTCCAGCAGGGGCATCACCAGGCAGGAGCTGCTCCAACCGCTAGACGAGGTGGGGAACTGCGGTGGAGGTTTGGGCTTCAAATCAATACACTTGCTTTCATTGGAACAATTAATTCGCACGGGCGCAATATAATGAGACGAACGGAGATGCTTGGAGAAGAAAATTAAGCGTGTAATGCCTTCTATTAATTATTCCATGTTAAAATGTGGGACGCACATGCATACTGTTCAATTAGAGCCATTGTAGTTCTCGGTGTGGACAATAACACCTTTCCTAATATTAGCCAGAGAGGGGAAAAAACAGCACCATGTGTTAGGTGCCTCCATTATGTCTGCGTACACGTCTATCTGGGGGCGGGTGTGACAGACAGAGAAATGGGGAAGATCCGTTGGGAATATGCAGAAAAAATCCACAAGCAGCACTCAGTGAAAGTGATACTGCAGTCGTACCTACAGCAGAGCCCGCAGGAGCATCTGTCCACCCCGAGACGTCCCGACAGAGCCCCAAATACCTCTCACAGCGGCATGGGAATGGGTGGGAATCTTTAGGCACCTCAAGATTTGATTTAATTTAGACACTCAGGAAGAAAAATGTGCCTTTAGGGTTACAACAGCTTGTCACTGAGACAGGACCCTAAAAGGGACATCTTTGTTTCTTATTTACCCCGAAATGGCTCATAGCAGTACCTTTAAGGAACACATTACTACTATAAGGAACAAAATATGCACATTTTATAGGTGGATAAGACACTATATTCTCCTTTAAGGCTAGTGATAAGTTAACCCTAATGGTACAAAGACTGTAAACAGACCTAACAGTTTCAGAGCAGTCTTACTAAAATATACTTGTTTTTCAGGTAAAGTCTTTAAGAAGAATTCTCCTTTGAGATGAAATGCTGCAAAAGACATTAAGACTTATTTTCATAGATTGTTCCTATTATAAGCATATTTTTTCTTTTAATAGTTTTTTTAATAAACAAGCTAAAACCAAGTAGAAAAAAATCACCAGTAAGATAGGATATAATTATATTTCATATTATATTGGTCAACTTTAACAAACCATTAACTATGATATTTGTCTCTATATACTACTAACTTCCTGCTTATTAATAGTTAGTAAGGTAGTTGTTAAGTTCAGGTGTTGGGCAGGATTATTCATGCAGAATATGTGCTTTATAAGTAACAGCCAATATGTTAATAATAGGCATCCTGATAACAGAGATTTGGATAATAGAGATTTGGTCACTATACTATATATTGGACTAAGTATAAAATAGGACATAAATACTAAGTAAATATAAGATTTTTGCAGTATTGCTGATTAGCATCTTGTTTTCTGTAGTCACACAAGGATGAGCGTGTTCAAGTTTCAGGTGAAGCATATGCAAATGCACCGATGTGCTACATTAAACCTCATTTTTAAAGGTCAAGTCTGTTATTTTTTTTAATCCACTAGAAGTGCCAACAGGAATTGCAGTTTCTTTGAGTGGCATGGTTAGGATGCACATAACATTCATTTTGAGCGGGGAAAACTGACTTGTCTGAATAATAGAAGATAGGGAAGTGTTAAAAACTTGTTTAAATTTTTAATTATTATTGTTATTTATTGATTTTTTTGCAGCTCTATTTGGCAGTGTCGATGGTGCAAATATTGTACACTTCCATTTTATTATTCAATTTAAAATTAGACTAGAAATAAAACAATTCAACATTTTAAAATTAGAAAAAGAAAAGTCACTCTTCCACAGAGTTTGCAACCGCATGAAGGTAAGTAAATTATTCCTGATTTATCTTTCCTTTAACTCTGTCACCGTGGACTTGAACTAAACCTTTAACTCTTTATTAAACTTTTTTTTTGCCTTTAATGTAAAACAGGATCAAAGCAAGCGACTCTAAACAGAGTTTGGGCTGGCCAGAAAACATCCCAGCTGAAGTAAGAGCGCTCCAGTCAATAAGATACACAGACTGATCCGTTTCCAAGGAGCCAAGGGGAAAGAGTCACCATGGATACGCAGGTTGACTTAATGGAAAACCTGTTAATGTGTAACATTATCCACTCGGCTATCGAGCTATTGTACATCGGCTCACGTAAATGCAGCGCAAGGTCCTTTTTCCCCTCAAATGCCGAACGCGTTTTTAAAATCGCGTTCCGAGGCAGATTTCGTCTCCTCTATTATCTTGTTAAACAACTCAAAGCAATTTCATGCACCGCTCACAATAGCCACTGTTGTGCTTTATGCCAAATGCACATATGAATTCAGATGGGTCACAAAAGCCTTTGGAGGAATGAGATGGACCCGGTGCTTGACCCTTGAGTTCTCTCCTCTCTCTGTTTGTCTTTTCTCCTCCCTTTAGGGCTGCAACAATAAAGTCCAGCTTGACGCAGGAGTGTGACCACACGCTTTGACAAGAGCACCAAGAGCACATTATGTGTCCGGAGCGGAGCGCGGAGGGCTTCCCGGGCTCTGATTGACCTGCCTAGACTAATCTTTCAAAAGAGGGTTTAAGGACACAAGGAGTCTATTCCAGTTCGACTCGATGACTACGTCGGACCCGGGTAGACTGTAGTACAGGTGCTACTATTGTTGCCTGGCCGTCTCCCCACACGTTTGGTCTGTGGCCTGGCCCGAGCGCCCCGCTCTCTGACCGCAGGGTTTAATCTGTCAGCTGGGCGGCCGTACCTCATGTGTCAGCGCACATCACATGGCTTGTCAGAAAAACACGGCATTCACGGCTCACCTTGAATAAAATCACACCAGGGATTGAGGGTCTGGGGTTTTTTCTTGGGACCGTTCACCTTTTGTGCTGAGTGTCAGCTGGGACACACCCTCCATTGTGCCGCCTCCCTGGGAAACACCACTGTAACAGGTGAGCACCCCTGTAATCCAGCGTGCCCGCTCTCCCCTCCTCTCCCCAACGGCCCGAACGATTCGGCAGCACTCTCTTAACAGCCAATAAAATAACAGAGATAATCCAGCTATGGAAAACATGCGTCCGTGTGCGTGTGAGAGCATGTGCATGGGATGCAGGGGGCAGGGTGGATGTTTCCACGAGGAACAAACAAGCTGCCATGCTTTATTAACAACTGTATGAGTTTGTGAAGGTATAAATTTAGCTGGTGATCGTGTAGCGCATGATGACTGTGCTGCTGCTTATCAGAATCTGCAAAAGGAAAGACAAGGGCCCTAATCAATGTTCCTTTGTTGCGTATATTTGACCCTGGACCACAAAAGCAGTTGTAAGTCGCACAGGTATATTTGGAGTAATAGCCAACAATACATTGTATGGGTCAAAATGATCACTAAATGATCACTTTTTCTTTTAAGCCAAAAATCATTAGGATATTAAGTAAAGATCACATTCCATGAAGATATTGTGTACTTTTTGGATTTGTAATATGCATTGCTAAGAACTTCATTTGGACAACTTTGATTTTGGATATGTATTTTGATTTGAAATGTCTTTTGATTTTGAATCAGATTCCAGATTTTTAAATATTGCCTACAACTAAATGTACGTAAATAAAAAGCTTTTGGATGATGTAGATATTTCAATTTCCAAATATGGCTTGTGACTGTGGTTTTGTGTTCCAGGGTCACATATAGAAGAGAGAATGTACTGAAATATGGATTCATCATGACCCAAAATGATTGAAATCTTTAATTTATAATGAGTAATGTATAAATATTGCTTATTTAAATAATCAGACTAACTAAAATATAGTTTGAGTTAGTGTCACTGATAATTCATTATTCAGTAAAAGCCTGTTTATTATTTTATCTGCCCTGCAAAAAATAATCATAATGATCAAATATTCTAGTTGAAGTATCTAAAACTCATTCAAAGCACATCGTAAAGTATTATGATATTGTATGTTTTCAGAGAATAGAATTTTTAATAAAGTGTTTTTAACCAGATTTTTTCACTTGTTATAAAACAAGTCTTAATATCTGATGTAGAAGTAAAAAAAAAAAAAAGTAAATTTATGTTACTTTATTACATTTTAGATATTTTCACTAAAAATTAACATAATTAAGAAGTAACCTTTAGCTGTGTAAAGCGTGGCTATTTTTACTAAGTAGACACAGCCCCTAAGAGTGAAAAATGATCAGGTTTACCAGCATTACAAGGTCACGAATATGAAATATGACTGGATGTAACTTTATTTGGACAAGATCCAGAAGTGATTCGATTTTATGCCAACACCTACAGTTTAAATCTACAGGCTATATACTTTTTAAAACACTGTATTTTAATGGTTTTTAAATGTCTCTACACTTTAACACCACAGTGAATCTTATCTCTGCGTATTAATTTTTCTGCTTGCAGCACTAAATAAGCATGTCCTCTCTCCTCTGGGCTCCCTCAAGGCATATTCTTTAATTATGTTAATTAATTCATGTTCTACCCACAGTACATGCAGCCCTCACTCACAATTACCCGCAAAAAGCCAGCATTTCAATCTTTAAAAGGCTACAGCTGAGAAACACTTTCGTGCTAAGAAGTTACATGGCCAAAGTCTTTGCAAGGATTCATCGAGCTGGGGGAAGGGTTTGATAGTATAAAGTTGTGAGGCCTGGACAATCCTCTCCTTAATTCCCAGCGAGTAATGCACCTCCTGAGCACTGCTGCTGTTACATCACCTCTTATTCATTGCTGTAACTGAAATTCCAAGGATTAGCGGGCGTTAATACAGCATTATGACTAGGCCCTCGTCGGACAAAAACACTTTCCAGAGATCTCCCCCACACCATTATCTAGTCCCAAACTCGCATCTCATGTCCAATCCGGTTTTAAATATAGCCTACTACTTGAATAGTGTCCGGTATTTATGTGGCGTGCACAGCGGGGCAAAGAAGGATTTATGAAATTGAACTTTCAGCCTAATTGTGACTCTAGATTAAATGGGTGAAAATGCAGCGCTGCATTGTCTGCAGACCGGGATTAATAGAGATTACACATGCTCATTTTCACAAAGGCAGCATTTGAATGCTCAACGCTCGTTTAGCTGACGAAGGAAATTTATACTAAATCATTTTGTTGGTCCTCGGGAGAGTCTTAGACTGGCTTTTACTGATTCCCCCTCCCGCTATGAAATCTCCTTGCATCTCCCCCCGGTTTTCAAGAACCGGAGAACGAAGAGTTCTGACGCGTTTGGAAGGACACCTGTCTCCCGTGCAGCACAGCGAAGCGCTAGGCAGGCCGCTGGCCCGTCTTGGCAGTGAACGCTAGCGAGAGAAGCACAGATAATTACAAACTCCGGGGAGGCCGTAGGACCAACCTGTTCCTCTAGTCTGATCCAGCAGGTCCTTGCGGCCAACACCACCTCTTTCAAGACCCCCTCTGACCCCCCCTTCAGGCACACCACACAATGATACGGTCATCACACAAAAGAGATGGTGCCCCTCGGCTTTCTCAACAAGAGTACCTTATAATCCAGTCCGTGGAGTTTATTCATGACTGTTTTGTGTAGTCAGCTTGTTGCTGACACACCTAGAACATCATTTCACATCATATTTGTAGGTCTGATGCATACTTGAGAAATCATTTAATTGTGCTACAAAGGCTCTGTTCCCGAAACCTAATGAGGACAAGAGTTTAATGCTTTACATCGGCAGTTATACAAATAGCTAACTTGATTTGAGAGTGTTCACATGTTGCTAAACTGTAATGTAAAGCTGAATTTTCAGCATCATTACTACAGCCTTTAATGTTACATGATCCTTCAGAAATCTTTATAATATGCTGATCTGACGTTCAAGAAAAAATATTATTATCAACAATGTTAAGCTATCAAACAGTTCAGCTATTTAATTTTTTTGTTAGAACCATCTTTATTGTCACTTTTCATAAACGTAATGCATATTTGTTTGTCATCTGTGCATTATGAGATTGCCTTTACTGCAAATGAGACATGACTCTAAAGAATATGGCGTAAAATGTATTAGCATAATTAATAGTGTCTTGCATCAAGGGCACACTTAAAATGCTATACTCACTAGGTTTATGTACAGAGTTACTGTATCCGATTCATTACTGCCTTGGGCTAACTTTATTTAATAAAGTCAGCAAACACAATAAAATGTAGCAAATGTTGACCAGGTTAATGTTTGCATGTCATAAAATTCACTGAAGCTCCAAGATGAAGTCATTTTAAAATGTCTAATGTTTGATTTGTGACCTTATTTTTTCAGTAGATGTTGAGCCGCTTTGGCTTGTGAACATACCACGGAGGATCTCTTTGAGGTTCTTGAACCAAATCTCACAGTGGTCTGCGCTGAGGTTGTTGAGGTGGATGGCATGTTCCTTGAGTTTGAGCCCTTTCTTCTTGCACTGGAAGAGTGTGATGCCCAGCAGAGTTCCACCCGTCTGCTGCCCCGCAGAGCGCCGCCGCTTTACCTTCACAGCAAACACGTCCTTAAGCTCAACATACTCTTCCTGCTTCTTCACATCACGGTCAGCTAAAGCAAACACACAAGAGATATATAAAAGTCATATTATACATTTTTAAAGTTATATGTTTGAATGCCAAAACTTTATGTAAGTTGTTTTGTATATATTTCCACTCTAATTGCCCCTTAAAGGGTAAAATTCAGTCATTAATTACTTACTCAAGACATTCCAAACCCATAAGACCTTCATTCATCATCAGAATATTTGAACTGTTTTTGGCCATTCAAGAAAGTTCAGTGGGGTCTCAATATCAGCCCCCTTTGACTTTCATCATACTTAAAAATTAGTTTCTTCTTTGGAACAACAACACGATGATTCAGTGACGAGGTTTTTTATTACTGAGTGGTCTACCCCTTTAATTCTTGTGCGAGATCCAAAACAATACAATAAAGTTTTAAAGGCTGACAATTCAGACTTTCAACAGCACCGTACTTGATATCCCAGAGTTACGTTGGGCTACAATCTTCCTCTTCTCCCCTGACCCCCCGCTATAAACCATTACCCACAGGCAAACTCCAATTAAACCACACTGAAATCTGTCGCCGAGCCTCAAGATGGGCTGAGTTCTGTAGCTGCCTCTCTAAATGACAGTCTCTCTCCTCGTGTGAAAGGCTTTCTTCATTAGGAGCACCCCAAGCCGCACCTCCGCGTTACAGAACATTAACTACCCTCTCACATTACTGTGCAGGACACCCGCCGCCATCTGTTCCTACTCAGGCTTCTGCTCCAACCTCTCTATACCTCCACCACTCTATTTATTTAACTCCGAAGCTGCGTTTCATTGTGGTCACTCTACAAAAACCCAGAGTCAATTGAATTAGTGGGAATAGGAGATAATCTCTCCCGGCAGAGCTTTCCGAGAGCCAGGGCAAATGACAAAGTGGCCCGTGTTAACGGCCGTGTACAGGAAGCTTTCTCCAAGGGGGCGAGGGAGGGTCTTGAAGGGTAGGTGGAGACCGGGACGAGGCTGAAAAGGGGGGTTTCTCCCTACTACATTACAGTAAGCCTGCGCCTTGTCCGAATCAATCTTGGCACATCTGCCTGATGCAGACCGTAAACAGGATTAGAGAAGGACTTATCTGCTTGATGCTAATTGTGTTGCAGTTTTTGCACATGTCCACCCTTTTAATAGAGAGACTCCAAACGCTGCTGTACAACTGCCCTTTTCAGGCAGCGCTTATCAGCATGTGCACTAGTCAGGTTGGTCTGGGCTTTTTTTTTTTTTTTTCTCTTTGGCAATAGGACCTAATTAGTCCTTCCAATTAAGAGCAGGAAAATTGAGTTTAAATGAGCGGCCCGCTAAGTAGAAGCAATGAGATGTAGATTGAGATAATACACCTGGTAAAGCACGAGTCTGACCGGTGTTTCCTGCTGAGCTGCTCAAAAACGGGCCACACAATTGGAACTTTACTTTTTGCTAATACTGTGCTCTCTCTATTTTTGGGAGCACATAAATTTTTGCTTACACAAACTTTTTTTTTTATATATCTCTATTGTATTTTAGCTACTTTACAGCTCCACACTTGCTAATCTATTTTTAAGGAAATAATGATGCAACTTTAACAACTACATTAAAATTGGCAGCAAAATTAATCTCTTGACATGGCTTTGCTGATGCAATTAGAAAGCTAATGCATGTATTAGCAAGCTGACGTAAGCTAAAATTATGCTAGACAGAAAGAAAAACTTCTAAAAACTACTAAAGATAAAGAACTGCTTGCTCATGAATGATTGTTCCAGTTTTTTCTTTTTGCAATGAGAACTGGAAGTGTTGTACAATAAAAGCAAATTATTTCTAATAAAAAAGTCATTATTTCATTTAAATTTGCTCATATTCCAATTACCTGTGCATCATGTTAAGATGGGTACTCAATTATCATTATCCAAATAATAATCCTAAAAAGACAAATGGCATATGATTATATTAGGAATACTAAATCTCAAAAACAATCAATTTTACAGTATTCATAGATGCTTTGTGATATAGGCAATAGCTTCTAGATGTTGTAACCTTCTTTATATATTATACTTATATAGGGCCTTTAGTTGGAGGTGGGGGGGTGAAAACTTTTGAATAAAATGTAGATCTATACATTTTTCTTGTTTTGCCTAAATGTCTAAAATATTTTTTTCATATAGTACTGCCCTTCAGATGCAACAGAGGATAGTTGGACAAAATAAGTTGAATTTAGCGATCAAAATTAAATTTTCCTTCATTCCTTCATCTCGTGAACAACTATCACTAAACAAACAAAAAAACAGTTGTGGATCATTCAGGTAACAACAAAGTATTAAGAATCAGAGGTATGTAATCTTTTGAACAGGGTAATTTTTTATAAATTCAGCTACATTTATCTTTAAGGTGAAATATCATTTTCAGGTCAGTACTAAAACAACTCTAACACGGATTTTGTATGATCCTCTTATTTTGGTAGAATAATTGAAACGGGGATGTGGACTTTTGACTTCAACTGTAATTAATGACTGAAATGTAATTTTGTCATAAACTCTCCCATTGTATGTGGATAGTGATTAACTGTGACATATATACACACTCACAAGTTCACAAAACATATCATCTGAAAGTTTCCATTTTGTAATCAAAAAGGCAAAACACCTTTAAGATGCAATATGTAGATTTCTTGTAAAAGCCGTCACGGCTCTTTTGTGTGATCTAAAAGGGATTTGAGAGTAATCCATACAGAAACCCAAAGTTGGGGATAGAGAAGGGGGTTGATGAAGATTTTGGCCGCTGGTGCCTCTGCTCCAGGGCACACAAGTTCACAAATAAGAAGAGCCATATGTTCAGGGTCATTGGTCTAAAGGGGCTGCAAGGGGCCAAATCAATATGACACGTCTGGTAACACGCGAGGTCATATAACACAGAGCCCTCCTGAAAACTGACTATGGATCTGTCGTCTCCCGAGATCTCATCTCTCTCATTGACAATTACATGCGTGTCTGAGTGTAGATCCCACTCACAGCCAGTGATGATGACACACACATGCTCTCATCACACTCACCGGCTGCCGATTCATGTTTTCTGGATTACTATGAAATCAGGCTGGATAAAATCAAACTCAGTAGAGCAGAACTAGTTTTGGAATTGTGCCTCAAATATCAGATATTAGATTTATTATCATTAATGTAAAAATGTAATGGATCGCTTAAATGCGAAATAAAGTGTCATAGTCATAAAATATACTGTATGACTCAGCAGATTTTGAAGTTATAGAGTTTATATTATATATATATATATATATATATATATATATATATATATATATATATATATATATATTATAGTGTTTAGAACAATTAATCGCAATTTATTTAATCAAAAAAGTTTTTGGTTTACAAAATATATATGTATATGTATATTTATTATGTATATATACACACAAACACATACAAATTTAAGAAAAAATGATATTTATATATTAAATATTTTTTAGATAATATAAGAATATAAATATATTAATGCATATATATACTAGTGTGTGTGTGTGTGTGTGTGTGTATATATATAATGATGCTGGTATTTGCAAAAATGAACCTACATCATGGAAAAGTGCACTATGCATCATGCATGGAAAACAAAAATAATGTAAAAATAATTTTAAGTAATCTTTTTCTGTTAAGAATTGCTGGTTGTCATAAAAGCTTTGCATGCTAGCAAACTGTTAATTAGTTTGAAAATACCAATTCTGCTGAACCTTGCAGGGCGGATATCCAGAGAGCAGAAAACAAAGCAGGGAACAACGTGTCTGTGGCCCCCAGCGTGGCAAGTGTCATATTCTGGCGCACATGAGGCTGATTTCAGATGACAAGATGGGAACAGCCCTTCATTTGAGGCACAGTAAGACACGGGGAGATTAAATAAAACTGTGCACTCTTCTAGAAAACTTTATTGCTTCCAGATGGATACAAGCTTCCTCTCAGCAGCGCTCCGGCATAGGCGAGACGCAGGGGGGCCGACGTCATGTCATCTTGCAACTAATGTATGGACAAAAAGAAATCAATTCTACACCGGCAGTGATCTGAGCTGTTCGATTTTATTACAGTGAGATTTCAACATACATGTGGCCTGATGTATACGCATTGATTTTAACAGCAGTGCTTAAAGAATCACTTTTTGTATTGCTCGTACTTATACTAAGTAAAGTATTGTGTTACTCTGTTTTGTTAGTTCTTTAAGTGATTAGACTAATAATTTGTGTTTGTTACACAAAAATAACCCAAACAATCTCACTTTGAAAGATGGAACTTAAGCCATATATTTGCAATTGGTCAAAAAGATTAAAACACAAATAATCGTGTTTTTTGAAGTAATAATCATTAAAACAAGCTAGATAACACTGCATAAAATATTAAGACTTTGTTGTGTTTTCCCAAATAAAATATTCCATTAGTTTTTTCCTCTTGTTTTTAACTTAAAATAAGTTGTTTACAAATGATAAAATAAATAAAATTGCCAGTGCAGTAAGATAAAAAAATACACTTGTATTAAAGATACAAAAAAACAAGTCTAACGACGCTTGCATTTCAAGTGAATTAAAATCATGTTTCATCGATTTTCAGATATTTTAACCAGGGAAATTTGACTTGAAGAGCAAGATTCTTAGACTTTAAAGACTTTAAAGTATTCAACTTGGACCTAAAACGTCCTAGTATCATGCTAGTGAGAATATTCACAGGTAAGTGTCAGAAAAGGTAAAAATCTATAGTCGCTTCTCCATACAGAAAATATCCCCGAATGTCTTTTAAATCTCATCTGTTCACCTGCATTCACAGGGTGCAGTTTGGCAGAGGGTCTCTTTGTCTCATCTTCTCTCTACTCGTTGTTGATGCGTGCAGCGCTCTCACAGATGAAACTAATACCGTGGTTTGAAAAGGGTCCAACTGCGGAAAGCCCGTGCCAGGTCAGCAAGCCACTCTTTGCCCCCATGTTGTGTGGGGCCATGTGGTTCCCAGCATGGCGTCCGAGAGCATATTTTCCACCTGTGCCTGTGGAAGCCTGTGTGCCCAGACCCACACACCAAAACCCAATATTTACATTTTTATATTGCCGTTTTCAAGCCCCCAGGACGCAAACAAAGGAGACGGCGTCTGTTTGTTCCCTGCGTGCAATTAGACTGTGACACTGTATATCCCTGTTTTAATACAAAGGGGTCAAACACTTGAACTTTGACTGTGTTCGGTACACAAGCCAGCTGATTGGCGCGTGTGGGACAATCTGCTTGATAAATAGCATTTTAAAGAATCTATAAAACACAAACACCGCGTTGCATGTGCAGCTTGTTACTGTATATTTGGGTTTTGGTCTGTGCATGCAAATTTCCATCACTGCACACCGCCCCTTGTGTGTTTTTTAATTAAATTAAACACGTTTTGGCAGTAAGAGTGTAATACTCTCCACTTTACTGTTTAAATGCATTTTACTCATTTATCCGCCAAGGTCAGCGCGATGCAAAATAAAAATGAAAAAAGTCAGACTCCAATTTGTGGTTGTGGGCAGGCCTGGTAATTTTGTTTTTGTTTTGATATGTGTTTTGTGTTGTTGTTTAATATTGGTTGATTAACTAATTCATTTATGCATTCGGCTACCACTAAAATGCATTTCACAGATTTTTCAGGTAAATGAAAAAAAAAACTAAATGCAATGCAAAGTTCCATAAAATGTATTTTGGTTGACTTTGTTTTGTCTAGCCACATTTAGTTTTTATTTTGTGTTTTTTGTTATAGCTACTTTTTTGTTTGCTTGTTTTATATTTTTGCGTAGCCACATTTTCTTTTGTTTTGCTTCGTTTGGCAACACTTTGTTTTCAGTTGTTTTGTTTTTTTTGCCATAGCCACGTTTTTGTTTCGTTTTGTCAGTTCGGTCAAGTGTTTTTTGGAATTCTTCAAAATGTCATCTTTTGTGTTTTGCAAATGCGTGTAAGTCGTCCAAATTTGGAACGACTTTGTGTTTACAACAGTTTGCCCTGGTGAAAACGCTCCAAGCTTCATGCGATGCAAAGCTGCTTTTGTGCTCATTCTTATGCTGTCATGCACTTTTGGAAGCGTGTACGTCTATCTCGTTGAGTCTGTAACCAGAGGCTCCTACTCCGAGTCTCAGGTGCTAGTAGAAGAACTGAGCATGTCTCAGCATAATGACTCATTATTGATGCTAATGATGTTCTGCTCATTATTTTTAAACAGGCTCTAGAAATAAACAATTACCGTCACCTACTTTTCATTATGCTCCCGGCCAAAATAATTTGCGAATATAAAAGAGGAAAAAAATGTGATCTGTAAGACTGGATGGCTTGAATGTGTAACATAACTTCATTAACGTGGCTAAATTGCTAAATTAACATTACTTATCAGCACATCTGAACTTGCAAAACATGTTTATTGTTGGATGACTGATGTTTACTGAAGAGTACACCGTTATGCAGAACTGATGTTGACTCTGCCCGGCATTTTTCCATGCGGAGGATGGAGAATGTGTCTGGACTAAAAAATGTCCCCCTTCTGTCCCTCGGTACTGTGAAATGGGATCAGATAACCTCAGCGGTGCAATTAGCCTCAGAAATCTGAGGCTGAGCCAGTCAGTCCAGTTCCAGAGAGCTACATTGGGGCAGATGCTCCACGTTGACCGCAATGGTCAACCAAAGTCCTCAGAGTTCTGGGAAAAACAGGTCATTTTCAAAGATCTAGTACCGCAGCTTGTGTATGGCAAACCATCTAGCATTTGCTAGCACGACATGCTCGTTCGGCTCAGCGCTCTCATAAATGGCTAAAGTGATCGATGAAACAAAAGCTGAGAACCAAAGTCAATATGTTGGGATCTAATCTGAAGCAAAATCATTTTAAAACGCATATAGAAGAATGCCATTGTGCATTTCTCATCTAATGTATTACCCCTTTTTAGAGATAAGTGAGCATGCATATGAGATATACTCTATAAAGTAATTAGATTCTCTCATTGTAGAAAGGAAAATCCCTGCAGTGGTCATATCTGATTATGGATTTAAAAATAGCATTTTAATCCAGCCATGTTCTTTTTTATATTATTATTGCACAGAGGTTGTTCTTCATAGCTCAGAAGACCTAATTGAGTTCTTAGCTTGATTTTTGTCAGATGTTTCTCTGCTTGGGAAACAACAGCCGGAATATAGTTTTGTTTTATGCTCATTTGTCTGATTTCGTGTTGATCTCAGGTTTTACATGCCGACTTGAATTTGAGACCTCTGAAACGTCAGTACAAAATCTGAGAAACAAAACACTTCCATATAATATCAATGCTCTTAGGAGAATCAACTGAGATGCTGAAGCAATCTCAGCTCAGCGTTATATAACTTGCACCATTTACTTAAACTGTTGCCTTCTGTATTCAGTTCTATATATAAAAGCATACATTTGCAACCTCTGACCCAGGAGCTTTGTTTGTATACGTCTAGAGAGCCAGAGGTAAAATCAGCGCACACATGGCGTGAACCCACCAGAGTGATCTAAATGAACTGCGTGGACTGGAGGCGTGAACTGCTCTGGCACCCAGATCAAATCGCGGTGTTTGTACATTCAGCAGACAAACTGAAGTAAAGCCAAGGCCAATGCTAAGCAAATTCAGGGTTCAAAAAGTCAAACCCAGATCCCTTTGGCAAACAATCCCAGTCTCCCGCGCGCTTCTGTGGTTGTGGCTGAATACGAAGCCAATTCACCCGGCTCTATTTTCATTTCTAAAAGGTGAGCTAACTGGCGTGTTTTTTACTCTGGATCTGCTGTAGGTGATACCATGAGACAATCTTCAGTGGTATTTTTGAAACATAGAGTAGAAATAGTGCTGATCTCCAAAAAAGGAAACCCTATATATTATTTACGGTTTGTCCTGTTGTCAGCTTTGTGGCTAGTGGCATCTTCACCCAAAGGGATAGTTCACCCAAAAATGAAACTTCTGTCATCATGTACTTATGTTATTCCAAATCCATATGATTTTCTTTTCGCAAAAGACAAAAAAGTGTCACAATAGTATTCAAGGACAAACCTCATATTGTGATTAACAACTACACTTTTTCATCAAACAAAGCCATCACCTCATACACTTCTATTCAAACATTTAATATAATACTAAAATATTTTTTAATTAAATTAAATTTAATTTTAAATAATTAAAAATAATAATAATTATTAAATATCATCACAAGTTCAAATAACTATTTTTCTATTTTAATATTACTTTTATTTCATTTAAATAATTTAATATTATAAAATAATTGTGATACTGTGTGATAAATCTTCGCAATATTATTTAGCATGTATATAATATTGTTTGTTGGTTTGTTTGTTAAAAAAAAAATATATATATATATATATATATATATATATATATATATATATATATATATATATATATATATATATATATATATACACAAGTGTTTTCATTAGGCTCCTATGAAAATACTGGACAATTTTTCAAACATAGAAGCCTAAAATTCTAATTTAAAAAAAAAAAAGGAAAATCTCAGATGGACTTTTGGAAGGTGGTTTTCGCATCAAACTGTTTAAATGTTTGAAATTTGATACCAGCTGTTTCTGTTTTGTAGGTCTAAAGCATGTGACATTGCAAATAAAACGCATAATCAGAAATTAAGCAAAGGGAGATGTAAACAGAGGTATCACATCATCACTGAAATCCAACACAGTGTTGTCATAGAAACAAGCACTGAAATGCCACATTGCAATCATGTAATTTGATATTGTGTTTGTCTGCTGGGTAATGTCCTTCAATCTCTCTCAGTTGTCTGTATAGTGAGGGATCAGGGGCAATATTCTGATCTGTTATCCCTCGGCAGAAAAAAAGCACATGAGCGTCAAATAGAGAACCCCAGCATATCGGGATCTCGCTGTCATTTTTTGGCATTTTTGAGAGAACATTTGGTAAAGGCCATAGGGGGTTATTAGATGAATGCTTTCTGTGTAATGAGAGCTCTGGCTTAATAACATTAGCTTGGATCACAGATGAAAAGTACTGTCTATAAAGCTTACGCTGACTGAAAGTCTCTCTTGCACTCGGCGGCGCTCAAGCTTTGAAGTGCCTGCGCAAAACAACAGCCAAAGACAGGAAGTACATGCCTCGGTTTCAAACTGCTGGGCGTGTTTGAAAATTGTTTCGTTTTCCCCGTTTGGTTTTATTCCCCCGATCAATCAAATCTTAAAGAGCCATCTTGGGAGGGCTTCGTTAACCAATGCCTCAAAGGCGACAGCAAAGGTGGTCTTATATTCATATTTACGCACGTTTATATTTGACGCCGCTGCATTTTCCGTATAAAGGCCCCGCTCTTGTTTGCATATATTTCCAGCTACTCAAAATGTAGGTGGATTCCTCAAATAAAACCCAAAGCCAAAAACTACACAGCTTAAGAGTTTCGCTGATATTGAATGAAATCAAATCTTCCTAAAGTCATATGGTTATCTTCTTAGTTTAATGATGCAGATGGTAGTTTTGAGTATCATTTACTTGGACATTTGCTAACTGTCCACAAGACTGACAGATGCCCTACTTTAGGTGGTCACAACAGTCAGCCGGAGTCCATTACCAACACAGCTGTTACACATGAGTTTCTGGCAGGACTAACACTGCCCCCTTTTCCCCCCTTTATTTGGATTGTTATATTGTTGTAGCCCTCTTTTGTTTGTGTAATTATTACAGTAGGGTACAACGCAGCTAAGGGCCTGCCGCTTCTGGTTCTAATGTTTACATCGATCAACATGTTTCATTGGATACTGATGGAGCGGCACGCTTTTGGTGAAAATAAATGAAAAAGATGTGTCTTTTAATGTCTTTTATAATGACCAATTAGGCCCTTATATACACGATGCCACTGTTTTTACAAATTAGCATTTACATAGTTTACACTGAAACGATAATGCTGACGCTTTCGAGTTAAAATTTTGCATTTTCAGGCCCACAAACCACTCTTTGAACGGCCAAGATGCATTAAAAGCATTACGTTTTTGGAAGGAAACAAGATCTTTTAAACAGCTGTTAAAATGCATACCCGAGTCGCTTTAGATTGAAGTCTGCCAAATGCGTAAAATGTAAATCAAGATGTTTCTTCTCCAACTATAACTGATCTTTTCACTGATTCTCGTTGGCTGTACATATCTGCAACTTTTTCTTAGGTCAGCATTTGCGTCACACGCATGTCACTTTGACGAACGGGTGTTCGTCTCTATGTTAGCAAAGCTGCGTTATAGTAGGATATATATTTCTAAAAAAACACCTACTTTTTAACCTGTGTGAGTGTGTGTGTTAATTGCAGGCCTACTTGTGCATCATGTGTTAGGCCCACATACACAACCAAAGCATGCGAGAGAGAAAAAAAAACCAATAATTCTAATTTCAAAAACAATTAATTCTAAAACATTCATAAAACCCGAGTTTCTACAGTCTATGTCTTAATAAGCCTCGGTAAACACTTTTTTTGCTTTGTACTTTGTACAAGATGCAGGCCCGCATAGCCAAAACAACAAAGAGTGAATTAAAAAATAGGCTAAATAACATTTCGAATGAAATTATTAATTGTAAAACGGTCGTAAAACCAGGCGTACAGGCTAGCCTGCAGTGATTGCTAACGTCGAGTCCATCGCTAATAAATCTCAGCAAGCGCTTTTGCTGAGATTGCGCGCGCAGCGTGCGTGCACGCGAGGCGCAGTCGCGTATGTAAACGCGATAAATGAATAAATAAGTTCGCTTGTACGACTTCGAGCGCCAGGCGCACAGGAAGTAAACAGGAGTAGCATACAAATCGCCATGGTAACGGCGAGAACGGGCGACGCTCACCTGTAGGGGTCTCGGGCTGAATGGGCGTCCATGTTACCCGCGTTTCCGTGAGAACCACGTCGTGGCTCTTCTTCCCGATTTGAAAAATTCCTCTCACGATCGGTTCGTCCGGTCTGTGTTTCTTTTCTGCTCGGCCCTTATCGGCGTCGTCCGTGCACAGCTGAGGGGCCGAGACGGAGCGTTTCTCGTCCTGCTGCTGTTTTCGCTTTTTCTTTTTCGCCTTGACTCGCTTTCTCGTCCCGCGAGGAGACACCGGTTGCGTCTCGCGCAACTCTTCCTGGCTCTCCGACCACGCGTCGAGGACGTTTATCGATTTACACGGGGATTCGAACATAATGTCAAAGCTTGCGGGGTAAACTCGCCCTCGTGTATTAATTTACCAACTCTCGGTCGCTAGGCTCTTGAGGAAGTTCCTCGTCTCCATGCACCTCTAAAGCGCGCGCGCCCGCTGGGCTTTCTTAGCCGAGCACGCGCGCTGCCCTCACTCCCGTTTAGCCTGTTATTACTATTTCAGCTTTTCGGTACACTTGTGTGGTAGTGTGAAAAGTCGTTTGACACTTATTTATTTTAAACTATCCATTTTACGTTACTAGTAAACTGGAAACAAACATGTCTCGTGTCTAACGAACGGTTATAGTGTTGTTAGTGTTAGTGAAATTGAAAAAAAAAGATGGGAAAACCTAAATATATAGGCCTAATATATATAGGTACTAATAGCATTGGCCTGTTAAAAATGAATAGGCCTTGATGCTATCCGAACATTTCTATTTAGAATTTAATTGCAAAAAAATAACTTTTAATGCAGTTACTAGTGGTTTTAAAAGCACTAGTATATTAGTTAAATAATAAACAACGGCTTGCAACTGAAAAGCAGTTAACAAAAATATATTAATTTTGTCAAACACTGATGTAACACGTATGTAACAGTATTTTGCGCATTTGCAAATGTTAACATATATATATATATATATATATATATATATATATATATATATATATATATATATATATATATATATATATATATATATATATATATGTCTCAGACTTGGACGACTGGTTTATTTGGTTAAAACAGTATACTATATACAGTATATATAACAGTAGCCGTATACTAGGTGAACAGGTGTGAAAGAGTCTTCCTCACACAGCACCTTGGACAGTTCCTGGATGTGCTCAGAGTTTCTGAGACTAAGCACTTTACTCCCAGTGGATGTTTTCCCTTTTTACATGCCAAATGATTATTTTTTTATGTTTTCGGGTTCAGTCGCGTCAATTAAGTCGTATAAATTAAACATTTCTAAAGGACCGTGTTAGTCGTGATGTCTCGTATTTCTCCCATCTAGCCTCTAAAAATCTTTCACCCGGCGAACATGCAGCCTATTATTCTTGGTTTGTCTGTTTGTTTTTATACATATACATAGACTATACATATGACACGTTATCTTCATCTTCAGTGCCTTCATCTTCCTTAAAAAGTATGTTTTTGTTAATCTTCTAAAATATGCGGGGGGCATTTCAATAGCTCTCTTCTTTTAATCTTCATTACGATATATCGTTTTGCTTGTGTGACAGCTTTAACTTAATTTAATAAATGACTTCAGTAAAACACAAATATCCGATGCATTTCGAGAAGATTTGTTTGCGCGCTTGGCACGGACAGTCGTGGATTATAAGCGAATCGAGAACAAATTCATTGATACCGGTGTGTGTGTGTGTGTGTACTGGTGTGAATATTTCCTCTAGGTATTTAGTGATAAAGCGCGTATTTCGAAATTCCAAATAATTTTATAGAATAAAACCTTTTACAAAAAATGCATCGATACGCGCAACAGCGATGATGGCATTAATTTCGTCTTGCTGCTTGTCGTTTGATTTTGAGGATATTTTTTTACCCCCTGTCCGCTTTTAAATAAATCTGGATAATATCAGACAGTATGAGGCGCGTTTATACCGTGCTTTGGGCTCCTCTGTCCTGATCTAATATTTATTTTAGCTGTAGGCAATGCGCTCAGGTATAAGAAACGCTCTTACTGCGCACTAAATCGATAAAGCAGCTTAAGGTTAGTTAATGCATGCTAACAGCGAACATCCTTCAGGACAGTAAAGAAATATGCGTTTTAATAATATTCAAAGGTATGCGTTTACGCGACTTTGAGATTTAATATTAATAGCCATCACTTCGAAACGTCTAAGCTGTTCGTCCCACGAAACCTTTGAGTTTTCGACACAAGCAGGAATCACTTTTGTTAGTCTATTTTTCTGTACAATCAGATGATTAGAGCAAGCATGCGTTTTAAAGAAAATACAAATCATAATTGTGCGTTGCATGAATGACTGTAATGATGTTCAATTCAAAACCGTTTGTTTTATTTCTTAAACCTCCATCATGAACCGATACACACATACAACAGTCTCAAAACTAGAATCACTTTAAAATCAACCTTTTTGGTTGTACCTTCATTGTTCGTCCCTTCTTCGCGACCAATTCGAAAATACCCAAATTGGTTAGAGCAGACTAATTCAGTCCGTGACTTATTCTCCGTCTTAGAGAGACGGGCCTCTCCATCGGCTTTTACGCAGGGTGAATTTAAAAGGTGATAGTCAAGCTTTTATGTACAACACTGAGACTCTAACACCGAATTTTTTGTCCCCCCCACCCCACCCCACACACATAGCACTCAAGCAATTCGCATTTCCGCAAAGGATCACTGATTGAACGTAACGTTAGACGGGATTCGGAGGATGGGAATTGTGCAACTCTGCATGATTTTACAGTAATTCATTGCTAAGGCAACATTACAGATTTTTAAGCACTTGCCTGCTGGTTATTACTAGATTGAGTACTGTTCTGTATAAACAAGAGATAAATCAGTTTTATAAAACATTAACATGAGGGGTTGCATGGAATGACGCAAGGGATCCGACTTTATAAAAATTAACAATTCTATACAAAACCACAACAAAATAATTCAGTATGGGATAGATAAGTAGTAAAATGTAATAGGTTGAAAAATATATCGATCTCTATTAATTTCTATAATTGGCCCAGTATTGGATTAAAAATTGCATAGATTCCAAATTATTGCTTGTGATTTTGTAGCATGGATAATTAACACATTCTGAAGAAGGTCACGCCTGTTCCCACCTGTGTGTGACCGCGACGTAGAAGCGCTATAGAATACAATACATAAGGTGAACGAGAACCAACGAATCCTCTCTTCTCCTAAAGGCAGTAACAACAATAAATACGTACATAAGATTAAGCATATAATGTTGTTGCTCTTTTTGCATCAGCCATAACAGAATACCGCGTCGAGCAGTCTCGCAAATGTCCGTTAGAATCACGAGTCGTGAAATATCGCGTTGAGCTGGGCGTTCATGACCCGCTCGTGATGCGAGTGCCCTTCGTACGACATAATGTTCTCCATGGGTATATCACAGCGCTGCGCGGAGCCCGCGTAAAGAGACGCGTGTCCCTGCGCGCCGGCCAAGCCCGCCGCCTGATAGTGCATGGTAAAGGCGTAGTTCTTCTCGAATTCCGACGAAGGCTCGTGTTTGAAGGAAAAGTTCCCGTTGACGCTCAAAGGCGGGCTAAGCGGTCCGTCAAACGAGGGGCTGGTGCAGTCTGTGAGCGCGGTGTCAAAGAACGGCTCCAGCGCGCTCCCGTAAGCGTGCGGCTTGACGTGAAAGATGTGAGAGCTGTCCATCGTACCGTACGGAGGGCTGGGAAGACCGGGCGTCTGGTAGGAGTAGGGAAGCGCGGAAAAGGAAGCACTTGCTGTTTGCATATGAGGGGGCATCTCCTGGCTCTGCTCGGGGAGAAAAGTTCTGGGGTTCAGCTGGAGGCAGCCCGCGACCAAGTTGGTCGTGGGCTGGGACAAGCCCTTGCACAGGGCCTGCACGAAAGACATCAGATCCGGGCTCTTGCCCGACCTCAGGATCTCCGAAAGAGCCCAAATGTAGTTCTTGGCCAGTCGGAGCGTTTCGATCTTGGAGAGCTTCTGCGTTTTGGAGTAGCACGGCACAACTTTGCGCAGGCTCTCGAGCGCGTCGTTGAGGCCGTGCATGCGGTTCCTCTCCCGGGCGTTCGCCTTCATGCGCCTCATCTTGAACCTCTGCAGACGCGCCTTGGTCATCTTCTTCTTCTTGGGTCCCCGTCTTTTCGGCTTGGTGTCATCGCCGTCCTCTTCCTCCTCCTCCTCCTCCTCATCGTCCTCGTCTTCGAGTCGGTTGAGTCCCACCTCGTCGTCTTCCATATCCTTGTGCATGGGCACGCTGGAGTTCTCCAGGTCTCGCTCGTCTTGGGAGCTGCTGTGACACTTGTCGGTCCAGTTCGTGCTGGTTTGAGAATCCAGCATCATGCTTTCCTCGGTGTAAGATTTCGTCATGTTGGAACTCTGCAAAGCCACAAACAAAGCTTTTAAACGTCCGTTCGATCGCATTTTCCGTATTATCTTTCAAACGAGCGCCGCGCAACACTCTTTAAAATTAAACGCGCTGCGCTGCACGCCCGAAATGCAACAACGCATGACCTGTGGATGAATCATAGCTGCTTACTTTATGCAGCTTTATTATGTAACATCATCAGCGTTTCCTAATCAGATAGAGCCCTTGTTGTTCGTTTTCAAATAAAGCGTGAATGAATTTAATAAGCAATCTATACGGGTATTTTTATTTGATCTGTATTCAGAAACGAAATCTACTCTCTGGTTCAATTTTAAATACGTTATGAATTCTCAGATATAACTTGTTTGAACATGTTTTTTTTTTTTCATAAAGTCAGGTATTGTAGCTGCAGTACATATGAGGTTTAGATAAAAATATATATACTTATCAGTCTCTTTGCAGGAAAATTCCCCGTGTATAATTGCATTTTCATCATGTTACCAAAATACAATTTTACTTCGTTTTCTGCATCAGCAGTTTGATCGAAAAGCGCAGTTAACGTGTCATTATGTAGATATAGCGCTATATCTGCTGGATCGATTAATTTACGTTTTCTGTTTTAAAGGCTCGATTTGCTTTGCGAAGTGTGTGCAGCGGATCTAGCTGTGCCGATCGCGATTAAACGCCCGCGAAATAATTCAACGCGAATGTGCAAAACACTCACTGAAGAGAGAAACGTGACATACCTGGGATTTGTTGAATGTCTCGTTATGATAGTTTCATGCCCCTCGTGGTGTCGTGTGGGAAGTCCTGCGGATTGAAGCCTAATGTGGCTGCGCCGATGGGATGCTCTGGTTATATAGCGGTGCTGCTGATGCTGGGAGATGCGAGCGGATGTCTGTCTGTGGCTGCCTCCACAGTCCCACCCTGCGCCCGTGATTGGCATCTGGCCCCGCCCCTTCCCCCGGCACGCGCCATATGGCCGGCTACGTCAGGAAAACTGCCTCGAGCGTCACGTGATCTCTTCCATTTGTATTCGCCAGAGCTCCGTACTCCGTCCCTTTGTGGCCGAAAGAAAGTGGCCATCTGTCGCCAGTTAGAGACTCCGCGGACCTGTTTGTACCCGCAGGATGGATTAACCCTTTCAAGCGTGGGACACATTCAATCACGACCGGCTCTTTCTTTAGCCGGGGCTGCATCCCGTTGTCTTAATGCGGACGATTCCTTACGCGCGTCCATAAATTAGCTCGTAATCACTCAGTAGGTTTTCTCACTAATTACGAGTGGAAATAGGTCCTGTCTAAAAGAATACAAACACGCCTAAATTGTATAAAATTTCAATTCTGTTACAACTGTTAATAGGATGGCGTTATGTTACCATTGCTGTGTTATTTTTTGACTCCACTCGTTAGGCCTGCTGTAAAATCAGCACATAAAGAAATACAATTAAACTATTTTAGCCCGTAAGGTTTTTTTTTTTTGAGGTTTGTCGAGGTGGTCGGGCGGATTTGTCGCTAATCTTTTACAAATATCTCGCGATATTGATTGTAAACAGTGATCGCGAATCTGGCTCGAGACCCCGGTAATGAGTCTCGCTCTTTTCAACGCCGGTCGGTCGGCACGCGAGCCACACGCGCACGGACAAAAAGCCTGTTTCACGGCTCACTAACCTGATCCAACGTCCGAAATCTGCTGTTTTCTATTCAATTTAATATCATTGCCCCTCCGACCCCCCTAAAAAAAGATAGACCGATGTGATGACCGCTGAAAAGGAGAGAACATAAATGAGGGAACGACTATACAATGGCATTTAAACGCACGCTTTGAGTTTTTTTCCCCCCTGGAATTATTTAGACACATGACAAGTAAAAAAAAAAAGTGGGTGCATGATCTAATCGTACCTCAATAATCGCTGGTAGTTTTGAGAGCGTTGCCCTTTAAGTTATCGACCCATGTGCGATTTATTTGCGCGTTAGAATCGGTAAAATAATAAAAACGTTAAAATCAGACCTCCAAACGCACTCAAAGATTAATATAATTTAGGCTGGCTTAGCTTTAATAATAACAGGCGTGTGCTTTTCGGGTTATTGCATTTGCTTCGTTGAGGCAATGCAATTATTTTTTTTTATTCTCTTCGGGTCTTGAGCTGGGTATCTCGTCTCCATCCTCCCATGCTGTTTGTTCACGCGTGGAAAATATTTCATTTCCATTGTTTGCTTATCTGTGCTTATCTCTCCTGACATCTGTTAATGGCCCACCGCAGACATCTGATAACCAGGTAACCGTGAAGTGTCCGCGAACACTCGTAGGCTCTGAGTGCTGCTAATCTTTCTCATAAAAATCGACAAGTTCGTGCCGGTCAAAGGTCCGAAAGGAAGCCGTCTGTTTGCCTGCGTGTATTTCGCCGTTGCCATGCAAACCAAGAGACGTGATTTCAGCACCACTGACAGCAACTCGGTGGACTTGTGTTGCGTTTGGTTCGTGCTTTTGCATTCCTCGTTTCTTCAGCATCCCACACGCTGGCACTCTTTAGTTTATCTGCTATTATAAATTAAATGCATTAAAAAAATATATACAGAATCTGTATGCTGCCATGTTACATCGCTCTGCAAATGATAGCTGTTTTTTTCTGGGTAAATAAAGGGCTAAAGTTCAGAATATTGCGGATATACAAAATAATGTATTTGGGCTTATATCTATCTATATAGCCTATTTTAGCCATTGCTTAATTATATTGAGGGACCGGCTTCGTAAATATCGTAATCTAGTTCGATTTTAGCACAATTAGCCAACTGTCATAAAGGCAATTTAAAAAAATAAAAATTATTTAGTTTTCTTTTTCTTTTATTTTTTGACGAATCTGTGATACGCTAATCTACCTGCTTAGCCTACTTTCCTGATTTAGCTAGCTTCTGATACAACCCGAGAACCGTGTTCCGGAAACTTGTATTCTAACTTTTGTGTGTTTGGAAAACTCACAACATACTAACACACACACACACACACACACACACACACACACACTTTTAAGTACCGAAGTAGGTCGCTTCCCGTTGCGTCCTTCAACGCTTCCTGTAATCTTCCGCTCCCGACACAACACGACACGAGGTCACGCCAATGATATTTATTAACTGTATGACCTTTAACGCCCTCTGCTTAAACCAAAAGACCTTTCCTCAGCCTGGAACAGCGAATCCAAAGCAAAGCAAACCCCTTTCTGCCTGGACGCCTCTCCCGACTGAATAAATCCCCGTCTCTTATTTCATCGCGAGTTGCTCTAATTACTTATGCAAAAATGCAGATTCGTATTAATTAGTTTGTCCGCTGATTAGTTCTGTGGTATTTTGGCGCAATAAATCATGCAGAGGCGCTCGTTTTGGCTGGTGACCCATCTGTGCGGCTCTGTGGATTCAGTGTTTCTCTAGTTCAAGGGCTGGTTTGGGTCGCAGGTAAGGCCACCTGCTGCATGGGGCCGGCGCGGCCTCTCGAGGCGGGCTGCAACTCGCGCATTTAACGAGGAAACAAACTAGCACGGGTAAAAATCATTTCCTTTAACAAGCCGTTAAGGTTATACAGCCTAATAAAAACATCAGTGGACCTAGCCTGTATCTGTAGTGATCTGCGTTTGGCGTTCTAACGTAATAATGCTTATTAATATCGTATTAAAGTGATTGCGTATAATATGTAAAACATTTGTATGCATCTTTACAAATATTTTGGCATCAGATATCTACAAACTAGACATACTTTTAATTCTATGCATTATTTGGCAAGAGCTCCGCACTTTGTATTAAAATGTACCGTAGGCTGAATATATTACATTACTTAAAAATGCTCGCAAGTCAACGCATTGTGCGTGCAATACGCTGGTATTCACTTTAACCTTTATTTCGCGGGAACCCTGTGTGTGAGCTCGAGCGATTCCGAAGAATGTAATCATGGTCACGAGCGCCATCTTCTGATAAAATAGAGAAACTACGCTGAAAAGAGGAAGCGACGCCGAAGTGGGAAAAATGTAGTCTGAAATAGTATGTACTTTCTCTGAAACGCAATATAATGATTTTAATTTATTAAAATAATTTTCTTACAGTGTATACTCTTTTTCAAATTGTCTGAATAGAATAGAATATCAATACTATAATTCATGAAACACACACGTATATATATATATATATATATATATATATATATATATATATATATATATATATATATATATATATATGTGTGTGTGTGTGTGTGTGTGTGTGTGTGTGTGTGTGTGTGTGTGTGTGTATGATGCCTTAAGAAACAGTACTGTTAAAAGTTTTATAAAGACACTTGTGTAAAAATGCTGACAATGCTATCATAAATAAATTTTCTTTATCGATTAACTTCTTTTAGCTAAATGCCATCCTTTTCAGTTAAAACAGCTCTTGCACATCATTTTTATAAAGCATCTTGGAGACAGCGCCACAGTTCTCCTGGATTTAGTCGGTCTCAGTTTATTATTATAGTTACAATGGCAAAATTGAACGTTCGAAAATGTAAACTGATATTAGGTTAGAAAAAAAGTGACAGCCGGTCAAAATACTAGCGTTCCAATCATTTTGACCACCATTGAACATTACATTACATTTGCCCTGAAAGCAAGGTTCAAGCTTTAACCCACGCAACAGCTGATAAAATGCTGATGTTGAAATGAATTGATTGCAATTTAAAAGATTTTTAGGGGGGATTGAAATAATGTCCACAGGTAGAGCGAACAAACATTTGCAAAAATGTGTCTATTGACTGAAAACCTTATAAAGTTATTAAAATATAGACCTCATGAAGTTATTAAAATACAGGTCTAGTCCATGTGTGACAACTAGCCCTTTCCACCTACCTCAGTAATCTCAAACACCAGTTTTACTGTTAAATACTTACTAATTCTCCCTGACAAGCAAAAATTTAAAAGCTCTTCAGCATTATTTGGGCAGGCCAAAAAAAAATCTAGCAAACGCATACAGTTCTGCAGTGTTATAGCATATGCCGCCTTTTCCACGAGCAGCGTTTCACCGTGCGTTTAAGATGAAATCTATCCAGTAAATACTAAAGCGTGTTACGTTTTTAGGGGGAAGATACGTTCTCCTCATATATCACATTTGGAAACATTTAGAATTCATACTATCAAAGGGATAACCGTTGTTGTGCACCTCCGAGATATATTGCTTCAGAAATACTGACAGTGGTCCATAAATCAAGTTGTAACCATCCACTGGGTAATAACGTGAACACAATACCTCTTCCCATCTGCTTTATGGCAAAAGAACAGTAATTAAGATTCCACCGAGAAATGTTGGCAATGTAATTGAATTGAATTAGCAATTGCTTCAATTTTGCTGAAACAAACAGGCAAAGTCTTATTTCTCAATTTCTTGTGAATTATTCTGGAGCGCTTAACGTAGACTGATATGTTTTAATGCATGTCTTTCCTTCTGGAAACACGGCATAGTGTGTTACTCTGTTGACTAATAGCTCTTACGACAGCTCGAGGGCCGCTGTAAATCAGACGCCACATTCTCAGCGGTAGATTTTATGCATTGACCATGATGCAGGGTGGTGAATGAGATAAATTGTGGTTTTAAAGTCTCTCGGTTAGATGTCTATCACAGGTGCCTCATCACAGATGGATTGGTAGGTTAACCACTTCCCCGCCTTGCTCAGCGACTTAGCTTCCTTTTTTAGCTATCAGTAAATGTATAGACATCTGGTTTTGGCTGTATGACATTAAAGGTGTGTGTGTGTGTGTGTGTGTGTGTGTAAATATTTATTATCTAATTCACACAAATGCATGTATATATATATATATATATATATATATATATATATATATATATATATATATATATATATATATATATATATATCTCAGAAAAAAATATGTTTGTATATCAAACATATATTTAAATACATGTCAATATTTTCAAAAGATTTACTAAATGTGTGTGCAAATATACATAGAACACGCATGTATTATGCAAACAAAAACTTTTATTTTGTATGTCATTAGGCTAATCAATTTAACAATATATGTTGTGTATCTTTATGTGTGTGTGTGTGTGTTGATATAGACAGCAGTAGTCGAAAATAATATAAATAAAGCAAATAATATTAAAGCATTTTTTTTGCACAGTCTTTCTACTTGACGTTCGTTTAATTTCACGTTCAGCTGAACGCATCGTCTGCCGTTTCTGTAATTAGCTCGTTCGGTTTCGGCTCAGGCAGGGACGGTGCACCGCGTGTCTTCTTCCAGCAGGTTTCAGGCCAGGCATATTTTTGGGCTCCGTCTCGCCCATGTTGTTACTTTTTCACTCTTTTTTTTTTTTTCCGGAAGCGGAAGCATTGCACTTGAAGTTTTGGAATAGTTTTGGCAGATGATTCGGTGCGCCAGATACTTTGTAACTATCAGCGCGCGATCATCGCCACGTCCCGTTGAGATGGTAAGATGTGTTTTCCTGCTATTTTAGGGCCGCTTTTTTTGGTCGCTTTCTCCGGTGTTTGTATTCAATCTTGCGCGCTCTCCCGTGTTTGCTGCCGTATTGAAGTTGTTTGACGCGCAGATGCTCGCTGAAATACTGACGTTTAAGCGCTCTTGCTGGTTTAACGCGTAACATGGCGTTACGGCACGCTCGCGTCCGCTTCTGGAGTTGTTTGGCACGCGCGTGTGATTGAAACAATATATTAGCGCTTATAGTTTGGAAAGGCAAAGTAAAGGGAACTTTTGCGCTGCAACGAATGGGCTTTTAGATTCCGAGGGGACAGTTTTGTAACTAATCAGATGACGTTACAATGTTTTTTCCCCCCCTTGTCTTTTCTTGAATGCCTCCTTTGGTTGATACCGATGTTCTTGGATACTATGGTGGCTCATGTCACCTGCTTCGATCTCCTGAAAAGCGACAGAGAGTTTATAGCCTCATTAGATACTCTTGGTTTTGTTGAGCTTTAGTGATGTTTATAGGCATGATAATGACATGCTTTTCATAAGTGATGATATCTCTCTTATTGCGTTCTTGATTTATTACTAATCAGACCAGATGACTAGAAGAAAGCATGAACTCATTTAGGGCCACCCAATGCTCTCACCTGAAGTGTTATATGCTTTATGTTGACCATCCCAGATGACATCATTTTTTTTTATTTCTGGAAAATGTATGTCATTTGATGCTAAGCTTATCTTGCATAAAAAGTTTGTAAAATACACAAGTATTAAAATAGCCTTATCTTTACCAAAGCACAGTGTCGCTGGAAGTTGGATCCAACATTTTCGTACATATATAACTGTTTAACTTAGTTAATTAAGTGTGAACTAAATTTTGGATCAGATGTTTATTGCTATGAGTTAATCAATTGATTAATTAAATGTTGGTGCTTTACATTTTTACGTTAGTTATTATAAATATATATATATATATATATATATATATATATATATATATATATATATATATATATATATATATATATATATATATAAATACTGTTCAGAAGTTAAGGGCAAATACTTGTACTTTTACTGTAACAGTAAAAAAAGTTCTGCAACACAATTGTTTTTGTTTGTTTTTTTTAAAATGAATTCTGTTTTTTTATCTTTCTGTTCATCAAAGCATCATGAAAAAATATAGTTTTTCACACACACACACACACACACACACAAATAACATATTTCAGCTTTGTTACGATAGGAATAAATTGCATTTTAAAATATATAATATGCAAAATAGAAAACCGTAATTTATAAATTGTAGTAATATGTCACAATATTACAATTTTTACGTTTTTGACAAATAAACACAGCCTTGGGACATTAACATACATTTTTACTGACCCCAAAATCTTGAATGGTGCAGCTTTATTTTTATTTAATTACATTTTAAGATTCTCATTAAAGGACCACTAGTGCTTCACTGACAGCGGTTGTTTTTTTTTTTTTTGCGTGCGCGGATCTGAAACTTTAGTGCTCTTAACCACGGCGAGGATTTCCTAGTTTAGTCTAGTGGCTCTCAAGTCTCCTTAAAAGTTCGTTCCACTTTCTCGCGTTCGTGACTTTTCCGCAGTTTTACGCGATTATCAAAAGTAGGGCAGCTCTGTTTTATGCAAACATAAAAGCAGGGGTGCTGTCTTCTGGGTGTCTTCAGATAACATTGGTCAGGTGTAAACACAGCTGACATGTGTGCGTATGAGTAAAAGAGAGCGTGTTTGAGCAAACGAGAGATACCGAAGTGTATTTGCAGAGATAACACGGGTGAATCCGCGTTGTCGCACGATTTACTGCATTCCTGCCACAGGGAGAGATAATGTAAACACGTCCTTAAAGGAAAAGTTCATCCGAAAACAAAAAATAAATTAAAAATCATTTACTCTAATTTAGGGAAATTTAAGCCGTCGTTCTCTGGAGGAGCTCTGAAATCCCGTTAGCGGTTGTGTTGTTCAAACTCGCTGCTTTGCAATCAGTAAATTTTCCATTTGAGTGAACTGTCTCTTTAACAAGAGAAATCGGCATTAGTGGTTGGAAAAGTAAGCCAAGTTTTTGTGTTAACAGGTCTCGAGTTGCTTTTCGTGGAAAATGTGTCACGCTAACTAAACAAAAGGTGTGGCTCTGTTTTCTTAGCAAAGTACTGTTATTTACAATAGGAAGTTAGATTATATTAAAGCGAACCATTGATGACCGTTTCCATTGATGCTTTTGAAACAGTCACTGCAACTACATATTGCATTTCCTTCCCAGGTGTAGATGCCATCTAGTTCGGCTTATTGTCTGTTGTTTCAGATCCGAGGGACAATTTTCTAAAGTTGTAATATTCTCATATTAGACGTGCAGAGCTGTTACACGATGAAGAAGGAGGTCTATAACACAGACAGAAGCATTTTCTGGTGCATTTTACCGCCTGCCTCTTGTTTTGCATTATCTCACAAACAGCACAATGCTGAAGAAGAGAATACTAAACGGATGGTTTTTCCGCCCTGCTCATAAAATCGAACCCGAAAAGGTCGTATGTGGCCAAATGAACGCTATCGGGGCTTCGTCCACAGGAAATGAATTCAGCTAGGGGCCCGAAACAGACCTGGCTTATTGAAACCTCGAGAGAAAGGCTTCAAAGAGACTTGAGGGAAATGAGACTGTCGTGTTGTACAATTTACATCTCACACTCAGTGAATTTTAGTAAGATGAGGGTTTGGTAAATACTTCATAAACCCAGATGGTGTGACTACAACACTGAATTCTTTTCTTTTTGGGTGCATTGAAATTTTAAAAAGGTTTTTGTTTAATGGCCACGAGTCACGATTTGCTACTTGCTAACTGTAGTCAAATGTAGGAGATCCAATGTTTACGGGCTATACAAAAGTGTGAGGGCAGACTTGGTCAAATCAGATTGTATCTTTATTCAGCAAAGATCCATTAAATTGCTTAATACATTTAGAATGTTCTAAAAGATTTCTGTTTCAGTTAAATGGTATTTCTCGGAACTTTCTAATCATTTTAAGACCCTGAAAAAGGTATCGTGGTTTTCACTAAAATAGTAGGCTGTGCAACTTTTTCATATGAGTAATAATAATCAAAAATTGCATTAGCGTATTAGAATTATTTCAAATTGACTGGATAAAATGATCTCTGAAGCATTATATGACAATGATGACTGGGACAGTGATGCCAAAAGTTTTGGTTTGTTATCAAAGAAAGAAAAAAAAAAAAAAAAAAAAAAAAATATATATATATATATATATATATATATATATATATATATATATATATATATATATATATATATATATATATATATATATATATATATATATTATATATATTAGTTAGAAATTATAATAATATTTCACAATTTAAATTATGATAATATTTCACAATATTGCTGTTTTTACTGTATTTATGATCAAATAAATGTAGACTTGGTGAGTAGAAGACACTTCTTTTAAGAAGGGGTGTAACGAGTATCATGTATCGTACGAATCATGGTCATATTCAAACTCATCCAAGGGATCCTTATCCCCTTGTTAGTGGGATGACGGAGTCAAGGAGCATTGTAATTTCCTCATTATCTTCCACTGGGATGTTCCCGTGACAGCGAACGCAGCACGTTGTGCGTCAGCAGATATCGCTGTTTTAATGTCATTAATGTCTTTTTATTGTTGTTAGCATAACTGTTGCGAATAAACACACACTGCGTATCTTAAAATGTTTTTAAAATATGCCAATATATAAAAACTAATGTCTAAAACCTTTTTAAAAATATAAAACGTAATTTTATCCAATTCGTCCATCCCTTAACGAGTCTTCTGACGCACACCATGCTGCATCACAGGAACATCTCAGCTGAAGATAATGAGGAAATGACATCGCTTCCTTTGACAAGTGCATTTCAAACGATTAATGACATGCATGTGCTCTGTTCACACTAACAAGGGGATAAGGATGATCACTTTGATGATTTGGAAAACGACCACGAGCTGCACGATATACAATATAGCTTAAGGCACATCACTCACAGTTTTCTATGTTTTATCGACAGTGATCCTGACAGGTGAGACATTTCATGGAAAGTGAGAACTAGTTTAAACAGTCTCAAAAGCTTTTAGCCCCCAGGGTCATGCTTGGTAAGCAAAACAGAGCATGTTATACCTCCTTTACTGTGGGAAAATCAGAGTAAAGCTTATTGCTTTTAAATGCGGTTACATTAAAGGGATGGTTTATCCCAAACTTGAAAATTCTCTCGCTATTTCCACAACCTCTTGTCTTTCAAAACCTGCTCGACTCAACTTCTTTGAAATGTTTGGAACACGTTTTATTGTCCATACAATGACAGACAGCTTGTTTTGCTTGCGCAGATTTTGATGCATAAACACTCCAATTACTGTGATTTAAGAAATACCAAAAAGTTACATTTAATAATAAAAAAGTCCCAAGTAATACCATTTGCGCTGCACACGTTAAAAAATACGACCAAATAAGTACGTCGATCACATTAACACTCTGCCTCCAAAACCTCCGTCCGTCATAAAAAATTCATATCAGGTTTGATTTTCTGCTTCTTCACATCCGTAAAGTGCATTTTGATAGGAAAGGATGACGAATATGGAAAAACTAGAAAAAGCGAACAGACTTTTGCGATGGCCTTAACTGTAGACATTTACTGTAAAACCGCATTCTCAAATGTGTTTATCTAAATATCTAAAAAATGTTTCCCCCTCCCTCCCTAAGCTTGAAATTCACATGAAAGAGCTGCCATGAAATATTCACTGCTTGGACTTCAGGCAGTGCTGTAGGCGATTCCTCGTTGTGAATTAAGCAGAGCATCTAAGTAAGCTGGAATGAAAAGCAGTGCCGCTCGTAATCCATCAGGACTACGTGCTGAGATGTTTACAGTGCTGTTCAGAAGAAGTGCGGCCGCCTGATGGATCTCGCATTAGTTTATCTCATCAGCTCCCTCCTATTGCTTTCCATATTTCTTCCATAATCAGATCCTTTAGCCGAGGCCTAGTTCCTGGGATTCCGGCCAGCCCTCCTCTGGGTCCCATGTCAATGCTATTCATCACAAGGGTGTGTGTGTGTGCGTGCGTTTGTAACGTTATGAAAAAATACAACGTTATTATTACTCACTTAAGGTTTACTCTGTGAGGTGCTGGGAGTTTGAGATTTCCGCCGGAAGGTATGAAATCGGAGCCTCACCTGTTTCTGACTGAATCTCAGTGTCTGTTGTGCTAGCACGCTAACGGTAACACCCTGGGCGCTCCATATGTTTGTTTCACACTGCGCAAATTGAAACCCTGGGAACTGCTGACCTTGTTCAGGCTAATGATTAAACGGTTTTATCATAATGCTGGTACATGGTGTGTCTCTGTGGCTGGACCTTTAACAAACAGGGGAGTCGATGAGGAGGCCCTTGGCTTGTTTTTTTTTGTATTCCGCTTTTCTATTCTGCCTCCTTTGGACTATTGTAGCGCTACTGATCTGATACAGCTCTTAAATTAAGAAACAGCGTGGGTTGGGAACTGAAATACCATTCTATCTTGACTGTTTTCTTCTTAGTTGTGACATTTATTTTATTAGGGTTTCTTTTTTAGGTGAGGTATCATGAACAAATGAGTCTTAAGATCTGATTCTTTAAAAAAAAAAAAAAAAAACAAAAATGAATAAAAACATAATTAAATACCAGTTATTCCTTCAAAACCATTCCGTACTTGGTGCAAGTCGTCACTTGTTTCATGTCCAACCCATAATCCATGAACAGAACTATTATGGCATTATGTGTACTAAAGTGTTATGACACTTAAATTACTGTAAATAATTGTTCACAGAGTGTAGCTTAATTAAATACTTAAGTTAAAAAAACATTAAAAATCTTTACCAGGAGAAATACCATGTGTACTTGTTTTATCTAGTGTAGTAAAGCGTTAAGTATTTTTAATAGAAATGTCTTACTAAGGCTGCATTTAATAAGTAAATATTGTTCAATATTTCTACAATTTATTATAGACAATGTTTTCTGTTTTAATGTATCTTAAAATTTAGGAAAGGCCGACTTGTCATGATCCTTCAGAAATAATTCTAATATGCTGATTTGATGGTCAAGAAAACATTCTTATTATTATCATTATTAAAAATTGCAGTATGTTTTCTCTATTTTGATGAATAGAAAGTATAAAAGAACAGCATATAATAAAATAAAAATAAAAAATTATTGTAACATTATACTCAAGTCTGGTTACTGTAACCTTTGCTCAGTCTAATGCATCCTTTCAGGATAAAATAAAAATTTAAGTAAAAATATAAAATCGTATATAATCAGTTATTGTTGAAGTACTGTACAAATGATTAAGGTACTTGAACTGCTAAGAAACAATGTAGTTTGGCTTGCTTCGTTTGTGCTGTAAGTGGCATGATGGCAGCGGTTAACCCACCTTGAGGTATGTCGTTTATGGTCTAACGTAATTGAACTAACTTCGCCGCATTACAAGCGCCGTGTTGATTCTGTATTTCGGTCACAACGTCAGCTCTCCAAACACAGATCACGTCCCACATCTTCCCCATCTTGTGTCTTGGGTGGCAGAGTAGCTGTGACAAAATGTCCTGTCGCTTTTCGCCACTTGTGAAGTATTAAGATCCGTCAAATGGTTTGTTTGACCTTGTACGTTACCCTGGCACCCCCTTCTCTCTCGTACCCTTGCTTGCTTCCAAACTCCAGGACACGGTGTCTGGAATACAAAGTGTGCCATAAAACACACTTGGATTAAAAAAAACAGTGTGCAATCAGTGTGCGGCAAAGCAGGGCAACACAGAGCAGTGTTTTTATCTGCCCGTTACAAACATATTTAGCATTAAAATACTGGGGAAAGCGAGAAGGCCCAGATGGAATCGTTATGATCGCAATCTCGAAATATTTTCTTTTTGGGTAATAGTTATGATCAGCGCCTAATCCTCCTTGATGAGTGGGCTTTATGATGTTAAAATAAATTTTGGTTGTTTACTTAGATGGTACTTTGTTGGATCGCCACTTGATCAAATTAGGCAGACGCCTAATTTATTAGAACCTCCTTGATGAAAATGTGCAGAAGTATGCAAGGTAAAATAAATGTTTATAAACTGTCCATTTATATATATACCTATATATATCATAATACAGTTATGGTAATTTGTTGGATATATATATATATATGATGTATAAATATATATAATGGAACTTGAGGATTGTTGCAATAACACATGCAGTAACTGCATTCTATAGTGTAATTATAGTGAAGAAATATATAAATTGCAAAATTGTGTATATATATATATGTATATATGCATATATATAATATATATATAAATATATAATATATATATATATATATATATATATATATATATATATATATATATATATATATATATATATATATATATATATATATATTTATTTATTTATTTTATTTATTTATTTATTTATTTAAAAATACACACACACACATACTGTATTATATATTTATAAAATTCCTATATGTCAGTACAAGAAAATACAATACATTCACAAATGTCACAAAATTATTTGTTGTTTATAATGTTACCATATTCAACCATATGTTTTCAGTTGGTTCTTTAGGTCTGAGGTTTGATAGTTTCTGAATTTATTGTCCTTCTTCTCACTCACTGCCAGAAGACAAGTGGAAAAAGAGTCAAATGTAAGAAGAGAGGGCGACTTAGCCAAAGTACCATGTAGTAAACACTTGCATACCAAAGAGATGTTCTGGAAGCATTCTCACTTGATCTCTTTTTTAAAGCCGAAAGCAGCAAGGCAGTTTTAGGTTTAGGTATGTTTTACATATTTCCTGTTTGTGGTGCATAAGTGACACATACAGTTTGTACCCATATCGACATGTTGTGGTAGTCAAGTCTGAAAAACTAGAAGCATAATCTATGCAATTACTGAGACATCGTCTGTGCAATGTAATGCTCTTATGTAAAAAGTTAAGTTTGGGGATCAGCAACTACCTCATTATATACATTATGCGTCATGGTTTATTATATTGCATTGCATCACAGTCACATAATTGGATTGCGATTGACATTGGGCCAAAAGCATTGGATAGAGAGTGAATCAGTGGTATGACTTTCAATCTTTCTCCCTCGGTTAGCTTCACTTTTGGTCAGTGTCGCACCTTGCATATTTCACCATTTTTTTTATATCATTAATTGATCTGTAGAAAATGCTAAATAAAGAAGGAAATTATAATTGTATTGGCGCCTTATTATAAAAATGTTTGTAATTTAGCCTACTGATATATATTAGCATGTTTATGAACAATGCTGTAAATTCACTCAAAACATGCCTTAGCTCCCTTTTGTTCATGTTTTCTTCCTCAGGGAGAAATCTGATGGTTCATCTGGTGGTCTTTGTAGAGATATAGAACGTTATCAAGCTAAAAATGCTGAGCTAGAAAAATATAGAATTGTTTTGTTTTTGGCGTACCACAAGGCTCTATATTTGGCCCTAAAAATTTGTCAACAGCAGCACATTCACACCCGTGGGACTTATGGGAGGGCTAACCTTTTCTTTCATAGACGCCGTGGTCTCTAAAACAATATCACAATGGAGGACTTCATCAGAATGCCATGTTATTTCACAGGCTAGACCTTGGGCTTGTGTTTAGAGCCAATAGCAAAGGTCACTGAGGGTGGCAGTTCACCAAGGCACTGGCGCAAACTGGATATTGTGTTTCTAACTTGGGAAGAAAACATCGCAGGTGTGGTTCGAAAAGAGCAGCTTGCCGGTTGAGGCTTATCTTGTTCTGCTTTGAACCTCATGACATCACTGCGTGGATGCAAGATAACATTACTTTCAGGTCACTGGCCATTCTTTCTTAAAACCTTTCCTCACTCGGAGGCTGTTTTGGCTGTAGATGTCTGTAAAATGATTAAGCTAGCTTAAAATGTTCAAATAAAGCTGTACGAAATCGCTAAAAGCGATCACATTTCAATATATTTTCAACATTTGGCCCTTTGCTGTGTGCAGAACCATAATTTCAACAGCTGATCAAGGCGCGTTTCCGCCACTTTTTTTCCACTTAAAGAATATTAAAAAGTGTATAGTTTGTTCTTCCAGCGGACATGGTGTTAAATTATTGTTTATTATTTTTGCAATTCTGTTTGATGATGCTAGAGGCGCATACATTATATACTTCCCTTTATGTATAACTCAGAAGCGCTAGCAATCATCGGTCTTGAGCTTTCATGCTCATGAGACAAGGAACGATCTGAAAACTAGTCTGATGATGCAGTCTTTTTAAGCTATAATCAAACGCTACGACATTGTGAATGTGATGTCCGAATATCCAAAAATACACATGTTTAAATATACATTTCCAGCGAAGTCATCCTGAATATTCAATAAATCGCCTGGTTCTTCTGAGAATCGGTCTGTTCGGACCGGATATGCTCTTAATCACTAGGTCTTTGTGTAAGCGCGATGCATTAATTGTGGGATGTTTCTTAGGATGAGCTTTGATGTTCTGTTGTTTGTGCCGTGTTTGTCTTGGAGCCCCGGTCCTGTTTTTGTTTGGGGCCTTGGGACGTGGGGACGGACACGACGAGTAACCGGTCAAATCTGGAATGAAATGTGGGAACTGGGACGTCCTCACTCGAACAGAAAGAGGTCATAGCTGGAGCATGTGTGGGGTGCATGCAGCGTTTTAAAAATAGTCATAGTTTCTCAAGGCGTTTTCGGGCCAAGCAAGCTATTGTCGACTGGTTTGAAAAGGATAATAGCGATGGCATATTTATTCAGTGGAATTAAAGGGGTTCTGATTTTCCTCACAGCTCTGACATCCAGCTATTCATCACAGACTCTATTGGTTTACAGTGTTTGAAGTGGTTAGCCTGCTTTAATGGCAAAGGATAGGGGTTTAATCATTTTTTCCCCCAGTTTTAAAGTCCATACACACACCATACACACTACATTTTTAAAGGTTCAAAGTTTGGTTCTTTTACTTAAAGGTGGCATATTATGAAAATCTGACTTTTCCAGGTTTTAAGAGCTATTATCAGGTCCCTAGCGCATCCACCAACCAAGGAAACGGGAAAAAGAGTAACCCAGTAACTTTGTTTTAGTAAGCCTTTTTATTAATGCGTCTGAAAAAAACAAGCAATGTTCTAGCTGCACCTTCATTTTGATTTCACACGTGACAACAGTGCTAATGCAATGGCAAAAGTTTGAGCAAAACATGCTAACTGTTCTGTTTTTGGGTGCACAGACGAGCAAAGGAAGTTAAAACTAAATATGGTTTAAAATGCATGGTTTAAAATAATATAAACCGCTGTTAACAGTCTGCTTATCGCTCCACGGAAGAGAGGGGTGGGGCCAAACAAAGCTCATTAGCATTTAAAGCAACATGGACTAGAATGGCTTGTTGAAAATAGGGTAAAAACACTACAATTGAGAAATTTTAACCACGGTATGTTATAGACTTTTCCTTAAGACCGTGAAGAATCATATTAACTTGTGCAAAATGGGCTTTCGATGACGCCTTTGAAAGAAAGGTCCGGTTTTGATTAAACATTACAAAGTAAAAAAAGTTTCAAATAAACGTTTTTTTAAGTGCATCACAGCCGAGTAAATGAAGATATCTTATGTAATACAAGGTTCGTAAGAAAAACACAGCTGGATTGCTGGGAACACCGGGACTTTGTGTTTACAGTTTGCCGTGTGTGGGGTTTACAGCAAAGGTTTCCCCCCCCGGTTAGCATTTTGCGTCTGTCCTGTTCTTGGTGATGAGCGGAATGCTCGACGTTGCTCGGTAGCGCTTATTTATGCAAAGTCACAGCTTTCCTCATCCTTCTTCCCGAAGTCTCTATCCATTTAAAGCAGAGTATGTAACTCAGTCGGCGCTGTTTACAAACCGCAGGTCCAAAATGGAGTGGAGAACGCGAGTTCTCCGGTGTTTATAGAATTAAACAACTAGGCTGTTTGTGAAAGGGAATGGAGCGTGTTGCTCTCATATTGACTGCCGTTACATGGCTTGTTGACAGACTTTTTATTGAATCCACCAACACGCTATTTAGGTTAGCGTTTTGTTCTTCTTTTTTTTTGTTGTTGGAGCTGCCATGTATCAGGGCTCGTTGCATTTATTGATATTTCAAGTCAGAGATGAATGTTTTCGTTGAACTGCGTTGAAGATGCGAGCGGACACGGCGTTCCAGTCTGGATTGCTGTAGCTAATCAACATTTGCTGATGGGATGCGTAAATTACGCTTAACATGACGTTAGAAAGGGGCTATTTGCGCGGTAATGTAATTAATCATTGTGTTTTGCAAGTGAACAATTTGTTTTGAATGAGAAAAAGGGTGTTTGAAGTGGATTTTAGGGAGTCTGTGTTCTGGAGTACGCTCTTTGCTTCCTTTTAACTTTCTCCAAGTAGACTGGACATCAATTCTGTTGAAGGAGTCCAAAAATAACAAAACCTCTGATGGGATTTGAAACTGAGACTGGGTTTGCATTATTAGACTTATTTATCAAAACCTAGTAGACGATTCTACAATATTAGGACATGCCTCTATGGAATACTTGATCGTGATTGGTTGCTTCGCAAAATTCTTTCATCATATATTGTTGTATAATGGCTGTTAAATAATTTTTTTTGACTGTTTTCCTTGTCAGATGATTTCCAGACACAACTGTGGTAGTTTTGTTTCTTTTGTATAGCTAGTTTTATTTCCTCAAATGATGAGAAAAATCCGCTCATTAATTCTTATGTATGCATGTAATTAAGAAAGAATGTACAAAAACCCATTAGTTATCACTAAAAACATTTGATGTTTTATTCGCAATTTCTACGCAATACATATTTTGCAGCTTGAAAAAAATGCACCTAAAATAATAGGATTTTTTTCTTTTCTCGTATACGTGTGGGATTTTTGCTGTTGTTTGGCTTATTTCGGTGGTTGTTTTGATCTTATTTTGAGAACTGCTGTTGTAGATTGTAGTTGGAACGTGTGTTAATGCAGGTGTATTCCCCAATGTTGACGTGCTTCCTTAGAATCACCAGACTTTGGTAATAAAATGTGGTGGTGTTCCTGGCGGTTTACATTTGTCACACTCCAATGATCAGTCTGAAAATAGACACGTGCTATTAATAGCAGTGTGTGAATTGTGGGAAATCGCAACTCTGAATTATAAATCCATCCCATTTGGTCAAGCTCATCTGTTTCTTCAAAAAGTGCCAGATCCAAAACAGGAAATGACTTCGCACCAGCTTGTAATCTTTCAACTAAACAGACATTTCCTGCTCAACTTGTTTTTTTGACTTTCTTTTTTACCATTTATTCCAGTTAAGACCCCTGCTCCTCCCCCCATTTCTCTCTCCCTTTTTTTTCCCTCTCTTTTTTTTTTTGGTTTGCTTCTTATGGACAGGAATCTTGGAGTCTCTGTAGATGTTATTAGTTTCTCATGCTAGTTATTTGTTGTCGCTGCCTTCACATGGTGTTCATCTCTTATTTGATTTTCCAGTAATTTCTGGATTCGATGTTCCCTCTATTTTTTTGTCCTTGCTAAGCAAAACGTATTTCTGGGGGACAGAGCCTTTGACCACCTGAACAAAAACATCACATATACCATGTTATATTAATAGGCTGTTTTCATTGGGCTGTCACATTTTGGTGATGTAGATGAGTTTGTTCCTTCAACTAAAGAGATTTGGACAAATTTAGCAATACATCACTTGCTTACCAAAGGATCCTCTGCAGTGAATGGGTGCCGTCGAAATGAGAATCCAAACAGCTGATTAAAAACTATATAATAATCCACACAGCAGACATCTTGTCATGATGGTTTTAACTTCAAACTGTTTTTTTAGGCTATCACACAAGTTTTCTATCCATTATATTGCTTTCTTGGGTGAAAGGGTGATTTAGTCTGAATCAGGCAAGAGATATGCACAGATGAAACAATGTTAACAGTGTAAACAGTCCAAATTCCAAAACATTTCTTAACAAATATGTCATGGGTTTTGATCTGAGGACTATAGTTGATGTACGTTTTTACTTAGATTTTGGTGGAATCATTTTAGCGAGACGTAATTTAATTTAAAATGCCTTAATGATGGAATTTTCTCTTGTTTATTTAATTGATGGACCTTGTGTGGTACTTGTTTGATGTTTTTATCAGTTGTTTGGACTCTCACTTTGACGGCACCCATTCACTTCAGATGATCCATTGATGATCCAAGTGATGTAATGCAACATTTCTTCAAATCTGAAACAAACTAATTTACAACTTTCTGCACATTTTCCTTATTGCATGAGCTCTTCCTTCTCTTCACTTCCCTTTTATGATTTATATACGTTTACTCTATATTACAGATTCACATTATTAATCTAAAGTATGTAGGAATTCATACAAATTTAGGCTAATGCTTGTATTATAGCCTGTTTTGGATCAAGGCCATCCATGCTATGAATAATTCTTAAGGAACATTGTCTGTAAAGTCACTGGCTCTTCATTTTGAGTGCGTTTGTGTGTGTGTGTGTGTGTGTGTGTGTGTGTGTCTGACACATGGTCTGTTGCACGTTGTGTAACACCCTTAACCTCATGCGCAGTTAATGCATCAAAGACATGTTGGCTCTTGCACTTCTGTTTTTAAAGTGCTCAAAAGAGCCCAAGATGTGTGAAAAGTTTGGGCTAATGCGATTTTGTGCACGTTCTTTCATATCTGCTTCATATGACACAAGACAGTGTTCTTTGGGCCCGCTATCAATCCCTCCAGAAAGAAGGGGGCCTGGCTATTGTTGTGTCATTCAGATCTGAGTCCTTCCCTTTTCGCTTCTCTGCAGGTGAACCGTCCCCCACTGTAGTATCCCGTCCGAGCCAAGGACATGGAGGAGTGCGAGTCCCCCCCTGCCAGATTCAAGAGGAGGGCCTGGGCTCACAGCCGAGACTCCTGGCAGGCTTCTGAGTCTCAGGACCAGGGCGCAGAGGAGCCGCTGTCTGCCCAGCCTATGGAGGACAAGACTTCGACAGCCTCGGAAACAGGTACAGTTTTTCCGTTAATGGCATAACGGCTCAGATCTGTTTTGTTTCTCTATTAACAGATACTGCACACTAGAGAAATCAACCAAGCAGACATGTATATACAAACTATTTATTGCAAGAGCAAAGATGAGTACAAATCTAGCTGAAATGCATTTTTTCTAAGTTAAAATGACTGTAGTTTAACCTGCAATATTTGACTTTTATCATCATATATTTTTTTACTTTTTTTTGAACAAATATACAAGGCATTTTCAAGGGACGCTGTATTTCGATCAGCTGATTGAAATAGTTTAAACTGATTAACAATAACACATTTAAACTTACTGGGTCTAACAGCTTTTTTGCTACAGATGTTGAAATCAGATATACAGCCAAAACTCAAAATTCTGTAGAAATTTAAAATGAGTCATCCTATTAACTGGACGAAAATGCAACCAGGAAATCCACTACTGTAAATGTGTATTTAATATTTTGCCTACATTCCTTAACGTTGTTTAGGCTGGTACCGATAACTAATATTTAAACAGATCGTTTGTCTAATGTGAATTGTATTGTATTTTTAGTATTTATTGTACTGTAAATATTCTGTGATACCTCATAAATAATCTTTTAAATTTACCTCAGAAAATGTATGCAAATTTGGCGTGATATTGCTGTTTTCGGATGCAAACCAGATGCAAACCAGTTGACATTTTATACACGAGAATCTCAACTTGACGCTGGGATTTTGGGGGTTAATCTTTGGGAAGGTGTACTGGAAGCTGCAATCCGGTAGTGATCCCAGAGGTCTGCCTGCTCGGCTTGGCATTTGATTCGACATTCAAGTCATGATAAACCAATTAAGAGCAAATAAAGGTTTCTGGGAAACAAAAGAATTGCACACCACGGCAGTGTTTGTCGTCTCTGGCAGATTTGTTGTTCACCGTTGGCTTGTTGTCGCTTTTAAGGAAATCAATTTGTTTATTACACGGAACAGCTACTTTTATTTTTATTTTTTTCTCATCAGGTCGTAAACCAAATCAAGTAGAGAACTGGCTCAGGACCTGCAGGTGAGTTGCCTAACAAACTCACTGCTCATAAAACACAAATGCAAATGGTTGTGAGAAAGATCTGTGTACACGCCACAGCGTGACGTGAATCGGTAAGTAAACAAAACGCTCGGATGCGGCACAGAAAAGCATTCTGTCCTTCGTCTTTGGCGTCCCTGACAAGCAGTACATTTTAGAGAATGGCGTGAATAGTTCGGCGAGTTCAGACCGTGATCTTCCCAGAGTCAGGAAAGTCGTTACTTGTGGGGACTGAATATTGTCCTTTGTGCCGGCGCTTTTTTTTTTTTTTGGTAGCTTGTTTGAGTCCTTCGGGGCCCATTAATGCTGAAGTTTTCCTTAGAGAGATTGTAGTCTTTCTCTCTGTACTGCCAGGCTGTCTTTCTTTTTTTTTTTTTTTTTTTAGATGTACAACTGTTTATGCTTAAAGCGTAGGAGGAAAAAGCCATCGATTTACTTTGTAGATATACATCCCTCATGACCAACATAAACCTTCCATGTGAAAAACAAAACCGAGATTCCAGAATTTCTGGTACTTGTCCCTGTCGGCTGTTTCGTCTTGTGATCTAGAAAGCGTCTGTGTGTGTTTGAATGTTGCAGGTAATTTGGCTTAACGTCATTTACTTAGCGTCAGGTTTGCTCAGAGAACATGTAAGAACTGTTTGTTGTTGATGATGTCATGTTTAATTGCTGGCTGAATCTTTGAATTTTAAAGCTGGAACGAGTCCAGAAGCGATTTTGACCACAGCCAAGTGCTGTTAAGAAAAAAAAAAGAACTTGTTTAGAATTAAGTTGTGGAACGGTTTCAGAGAAAAGAAAATTACTAAAAAAGGACCCACATCGTGTTTGAAATGGGCCATAAATTAATGTTTCCTTACAAAAGTTTGGTGTTGGAAAGATATATTTAAGTCTCTTACGCTCACCAATTCTGCATTTGATCTAAATTACAGTAAAATATTTTTACAATTTAAAAATAAAATTTTTTTTAATTATAATTCATAATTTTTTTTTTTGTGCAATTACTCCAGTCTGTAGTGTCACATGATCCTTAAGAAGTCATTTTAATATGCTGATTTGGTGCTCAAGAAACATGTCTAATCATCATCAACGTAAAATCTTATGAATAGAAAAAACAGCACTTATGAAAGTGTTACTAACATTACAAAACAGAATTGTCGCAGTTGATAAATTTATTGCATCCTTGCTGGATAAAAGCATTATTTTATTTATTCTAAAAAAATCATACGTACCCCAAACTTTTAAACTTTAGTACATGTAATTAAAGTGATATAATTGTACGCACACACACAAGCAAATATAACTTTTAACAAAAAAACGTATACTCAATTTCGTGTTCTGCAAAAAAAAAAAAAACCCTGTTATTAAATGTGAATTAGCAGTTTGAGATGAATGCATAATGCCAAAATAAATTTTTGGGCTCATCTGTTGATTTAATCAAATGCTCCTAGTGTAAATTCCCCCGCTGAACCCAGATGCTGCGTGTTTGAGCATCAACGCCACACACTAGGTCAATAAAAATACCTCGTGCTCGTCCTATTCCCAATTCCTGCTCATTATCATTAAACACACACGAGACAGACATCCTCCTACAGCCTGACAGGAAATGTAAGTGTCTCTACTGCCGAGAGTTTGCTGGATATCCGGAGCTAGAGAGACTTTCAGCGGCGGCGCTGTCGCTGATGTTGTGAAACATGGCCAGCGCACGGCAGAGCAAGAGCTATTCTTAGTCCTTCGTTTTACGCGCTGTGTTTTTTTTTTCCTCACGCCGTTCGGGTCTCCAGGTGTCTGGATGAAAGTGGCGGGGGAATTCGAAGGCAGCGTTTTGTAAGTTCGTGACGAGAGAATCTGTGTCAGCGCTTTGCTGAGGGAAAATAACACTTCGAGAGAGGGATGCGTGCTTGTGTGTGTGTTTCTGCTCGAGTGACACTTTTTTTTAGGGAGAGATTTGGCGAGTGGAAAAGAGGATATGACGTGTTATTGATTTTTCAACAGGACTCCTCTCGGGGCCTCTTTGGATGAACAAAGCGGCAGTCCATCCAGAGGTGAGTCTATCATCTGCTTCAGACGAAATCTGTGCGTTTATATGCATTTGGAGAAGTTTTCTAAGTTAGCCTGAAGTAGGTTTTACTGCAGAAAGTTACTCAACTGCCTGCTGACTCTTTTCTCTACCACTCCTTGTGAACTTTGGAGCAAGGTCTCTCACAAAGCACTACAGCGCATGCACATTCGCTGACACACACACACACACACACACACACACACACACACACACTTTGGGGCCAATAGCAGACCCCCACACACTCCAGGCAAAAGAAGTGCCTGATTAGACAAACGTTTCCTCGGTGTTTAATACTAAACGGGAACAAGTCCATGAGCAGGATCATGTATTATGGATCAGGTCATTCAAAACCTCATTGGCATTATTTCGGATAACTACTTAGGTAAGGCAATTGCTCTTAAGTAAATATTTACCGCTAACCACTCAGTGCGTGCGAGCTAAAGCCGCATTCGGGCTTTGAAGTGCCACTTGGATGCGTTGGAGTGTTTTTTATGGTGGAAGAGAATGGGAAATGATCACTTGTTCGGCACGATGGGTCAGCGCAAAGTGTTTGCTCTTTAAAAGCTGTTCTCTTTGCTTTTTTTTCTTTTTTTTAAGGACCATTAAAGAATGGCTGTAGCTTTGAAGATGACCTGTCCCTGGGAGCTGAGGGTAAGTACTCTGCACTTTCTCCTTCAATCCGATGTAATTGCTCTCAAGTGTGCTGCTTTGCGAGGAATCTGACAAAGAATTTCAAGAATTCCGCATAGATCCTTTGAGTTTAATGAACCCACAGACAAACCAGAATGACTGCTAGTGTTATTTTGTTCTTTCTGTTTGTTGTTGCTTTTTCCTTTTTTTCCTTTTTTGTGCTGATTAGTTTTTGCTTTCTCTTCGGATTGTGTGCTATTTTGAGTTTGCACAAGGACACAGGGTGACAAGCACACACAGGGTGGCTGCTTGCATGCGATACTCAGGTTAAAAGACTGGTCTTGGCACATCAGATAGCTTATCTCTGGTTTCATAGTTTGCACTCTATGGCCAGGTTAAAAAATAAATTACTTGAGATAAATATTGTATACACACACACACACACACACACATAATTGTTTTTTTCTGTTTCTCAGTGAAACACTAACAATTTTTTTTTTTGCTGTGACATTCTTTCACATTTAATACTTAACATGTTTATTTTGGACCCTATCTGTGCAACTTAAAAGAAAAAATAAAGTTACTAAATTATTAAAACCGTAATTATACATTTGCGTCAGTGACATTTAAAAAATATATTATTATTTTTAAGGTAACACGCCACTTTTCGCAACTCCACTAGAGTTCATAGAGTACTTGAGGTATTTTCTTGTATAATTGGACTTCTAGACTACTGTACTGTCTTTTTTTTTCCATGGTAAATTATGGTAGTATATGCGTGGGTGTATTTTTTATTTTTTTTTTTACAGTTCTAGAATGACTAGTTTAAACAACACAAGTTGATGAAAACGTTCTTCACAGACTCTCCACAAGCTATTGTGTTATTGCAGTCGAGCTGATTTCACCCTTCAGTGTGTCTGTATGTGCAGAAACGTGTCAGGACTAGTTGCACCGAATGACTCTATCCCTTATTGACAAGAGCACAGGAATCAGCCTGCACCAGTTGTGGGAATTTCTGTGGAAATTTAAATCTGAGCGTTTTTAACTGAGGCTGATGGATGAGTCCGTGTAAGCCAGGATGTTTCAGGCCAGAAAAGCTCTGGTTAATGTCCTCTACGTCTCTGTGTTCAATCCTGTCCTCCTTAGTGAACTAAAACCTGGTGTCTAATGTGATTTGTAACGCGAATCGTTTGGCAGGTTAGGATGTGCGCTCGTATAATTCTGTCATTGTGCGCTAAGTGCTGAGGAAAACGTTCCACGATGTTGATTGTCATCCGGGGGTGGATGGTTCTCCGTTGAATAAATCACTTTTGGAAATTCGTCGCTTCGCTCTTTCGAACGGAATTTCTGACAACTCTCTTTATGCTAAAATGGCAGCCAGGGCTTTTCGTAATTGCGCTTGTGTCAAAGGTTGACGGGTGGGTTCAAGGGAAATTGGTGTCAAATTAGGTAAGAATCTAGTACAGTTAAGCTTCTCTTTCTCTTTCATCTCTACAGCCAATCACCTCCAGAACAGTAGCGCAAAAACAGCGGCCAATGGGTAAGTAGGTCTTCCAGAATGTTCTTTTTCTTTGTGTTTTGGTCTGGTCACAGGCGGCTCACTGTCTTTTTCCCTCAGCTATGAAATCGCAGCCGAGGCCAAAAGGTGTCAGTTCAAGCAGAAGGGCAGAAGTATGAACTCCACAGGCTCTGGAAAGAGCAGCACCACCGTGTCCAGGTACTTTACAAGAATGATGTACTGGAGTCATTAACACTTGCAAAATCTCTGGGCTTTCAAACAGCAGCAGCTGAACTGAGTGACAGAGAAAGGAGTCTGAATCTGATAGAATTTATTATTTAGCTGTTTAAGTAAATCTTTTTATGTATGTAAGCTAATTATAGTTAATAATGCTTTAATATATGATGCTGGTGTGTGTCTATAATAGTTGTTTGCTTTGCAGCGTGTCAGAACTTCTGGACCTGTATGAGGAGGATCCAGAGGAGATCTTGTACAACCTCGGCTTTGGGCGTGAGGAGCCCGACATCGCCTCAAAAATCCCTTCTCGTTTCTTCAACGCGTCTTCTAGCGCCCACGGCATCGACATCAAAGTTTACCTGGGAGCCCAGATACAGCGTATGGAGCTGGAGAACCCAAACTATGCCCTGACAAGTATGTAGACCGTGCTGTAAACACAATCCATGGCAGCCCCCGTGGTTCGCATCGCCGTGTTTGTGCATGTTCAAAATCATGAGTCTTAAAAATGAGTCTTAAAAATAAATGTTGCAAGCAGTGGTGTAGCAATTGCAGCATTTACTCATTTCTGTTCTTCCCCTGCTTTATTGTTTCAGAAATAATCATTGCATTATGGAAACATTGTAGTCAGGCAACTGGGCAAATTTTAAGTCAACATAAAAGTCAAAACCGACCGTTTATTTTCTTAATGCATGTTCTCAGTCTTATTTCATTGTGCGTTTTACTCCAAATAAAAAATGTTTGCAATAGAAATCTTTTTAATTGTGCGTGTAAGTTTAAAGTTAAACTTATATATAAATATAAATATTTAAATATTTAACAACAAACACAAAGTGTTATAATATTAACCAGTTAACCAACTTATAAAAATGTAAAATTAATAACAACATAGAAATTAAAACCAAAATTACAAAAACATTAAAACTACTTGGACTACTAAAAGAAATACTAAAAGACTACTAAAGAATAAAATTCTATATATAAAATCAAATAAAAAAAATAACAATAACTAATTAATTAATAATAAATTAATTAAAAAAAAAAAAAAAATATATATATATATATATATATATATATATATATATATATATATATATATATATATATATATATATATATATATATATATATATATATATAAAAAAAACATTTAACAGTATGAATCTCTGTTTGTATGCTGCTGCTGAATGCAAATATCTAACTAGAGGTAGGAGAAAAAAAATTCATTCAATGATGCATCGCGATTCTCTCTTCACCTATTCTGAATCGATTCTCAATATTTCAGAATCGATTCTGAGCTTGTTTTTGTTTGTTTTTTTTCCCTAGCTTATGGCACGCAGCATGATTCATTCATTGCACAGACTTTACGCTGTGTTAAAATTTTATATATATCGTCACTATGATCTCATCAGTAATAATCAAGCGGCAATAATGCTGACGGGGAAAAAGAAAACCCAAAACTATTGTCTGTAGACATGTAGATACTTAAAGAATACTTTTTAAATAACCGATTCAAAAAGTAGCCTGCCTGTATAATAAAAAGCATTTTGCAGGAAATTTATTTCAAATTTATTTAAAAATGTAGCCATGTGCAGTGATATTGAAAACTGTGATATTGGTTTGATAATGATAACTGCAAATTACTTGGACCGTGTCTCCTAGAATCAAATCGGATCGAATCGTGAAGTGCCTCAAGTTTTTTACCTCTATATCTAACCGTAAAGAAAACAAAGACATCCATGCGAGAGTTGAGGAAAGTTGTGGAGCCTAAAGGAGAAGCGCGTTTGATTTTTAAAATGTTTTTTTTGAAGATCACTTTGCACTTCCGCTTCATGCTCATTTAACATCTTAAAGCAAACTCTGAGCGCAGAGCCTTCCAACAACGAGTGCTGTACAGACTCGGCTCAATAGAAGTAGAGCACAACGAAGCTATTGTCCTCCATGGGCACAGAAACGATCGGGAGAGGCAGACGGCAACAGAGAGAGAAAGTGTCAAGCAGTTCTGTGGCACAGCAGAGCTGATTCTGCCATCCGCTCACATCAGGATTCGGCCTGTGTGCCAGCTCTGTGCCAGCTTGTGTATTGGCCTACATTTGCATAATTCTCACTGAGCCAAGACAAAGCAGCGGAACAGGAAGAACCTGGGTGAGGGTAGGGATGTGTGAAGTCTGGAATAAGGCCTGTTTTTGTTTGCTTGTTTGATTGTGAGGGCACTGCTTTTGGCTTCGGGATTGTTTTGCAGCTAAGTTTTAGTAAGAGCTTGCACGCATTCGGCTGACTTTGAATAGCCTGGCTTTCAACTGTTGGGCCAAAATTTCAATATCATTATCATTATGCCAGTTATAATTTACCCACTGTTATGTCATTCCAAAACAAGAAAAGAGCCATAAAAAGCTTGCTTCTAACCCACATACTGTCATATGATTTTATATCTTTCTATCTATTGTCTTTTATATTTATTTTCATAATTTTAAAGTTAAAAAAGAATTGAATAAAAATTAAATTTAAAACCCAAAAAAACCCATTTATTTTCATTTTGTTTAACTTCAGGTACTACATAAAAAACTAAAACTAATGAATAAACTATAACTATATAGAGACAAAAATTATACAATGTTTACATTACAAGCAATTGCAATAAAGCAATTATTAAATTTATTTATTTAATTACTTAGTAATTAAGTTACAAATTACAATTGCGAACAAACCAGTTATTTATGTAAATTCTAAATAAGATAACAAACAAGGAAACAAATTATGGTAACACTTTAAGATGGATTTGTTACACATTACATGTACAGTACCTACTATATAGTAGCAATAAATTATGCATAATTACATCCAAAGAACCCTAATCGTTACATACAGACGTGGACAAAATTGTTGGTACCCTTTGGTCAATGAAAGAAAAACTCACAATGGTCACAGAAATAACTGTAATCTGACAAAAGTAATAATAAATAAAATTCTATAAATGTTAACCAATGAAAGTCAGACATTGTTTTTCAACCATGCTTCAACAGAATTATTAAAAAAAAATAAACTCATGAAACAGACCTGGACAAAAATGATGGTACCCCTAACTTAATATTTTGTTGCGCAACCTTTTGAGGCAATCACTGCAATCAAACGCTTCCTGTAACTGTCAATGAGACTTCTGCACCTCTCAGCAGGTATTTTGGCCCACTCCTCATGAGCAAACTGCTCCAGTTGTGTCCGGTTTGAAGGGTGCCTTTTCCAGACTGCATGTTTCAGCTCCTTCCAAAGATGCTCAATAGGATTGAGGTCAGGGCTCATAGAAGGCCACTTTACAATAGTCCAATTTTTTCCTCTTAGCCATTCTTGGGTGTTTTTAGCGGTGTGTTTTGGGTCATTGTCCTGTTGCAAGACCCATGACCTGCGACTGAGACCAAGCTTTCTGACACTGGCTAGTACATTTCTCTCTAGAATTCCTTGATAGTCTTGAGATTTCATTGTACCCTGCACAGATTCAAGACACCCTGTGCCAGACGCAGCAAAGCAGCCCCAGAACATAACAGAGCCTCCTCCATGTTTCACAGTAGGGACAGTGTTCTTTTCTTGATATGCTTCATTTTTTCGTCTGTGAACATACAGCTGATGTGCCTTGGCAAAAACTTCGATTTTTGTCTCATCTGTCCACAGGACATTCTCCCAGAAGCTTTGTGGCTTGTCAACATGTAGTTTGGCATATTCCAGTCTTGCTTTTTTATGATTCGTTTTCAACAATGGTGATCCTCCTTGGTCGTCTCCCATGTAGTCCACTTTGGCTCAAACGACGGATGGTGCGATCTGACACTGATGTTCCTTGAGCATGAAGTTCACCTTGAATCTCTTTAGAAGTCTTTCTAGGCTCTTTTGTTACCATTCGGATTATCCGTCTCTTAGATTTGTCATCAATTTTCCTCCTGCGCCACGTCCAGGAGGTTGGCTACAGTCCCATGGATCTTAAACTTCTGAATAATATGTGCAACTGTAGTCACAGGAACATCTAGTTGCTTGGAGATGGTCTTATAGCCTTTACCTTTAACATGCTTGTCTATAATTTTCTTTCTGATCTCTTGAGACAACTCTTTCCTTTGCTTCCTCTGGTCCATGTCGAGTGTGGTACACACCATATCACCAAACAACACAGTGATTACCTGGAGCCATATATATAGGCCCAATGGCTGATTACAAGGTTGTAGACACCTGTGATGCTAATTAGTGGACACACCTTGAATTAACATGTCCCTTTGGTCACATTATTTTCAGTGTTTTCTAGGGGTACCATCATTTTTGTCCATGCCTGTTTCGTGAGTTTATTTTTTTAAATAATTCTGTTGAAGCATGGTTGAAAAACAATGTCTGACTTTCATTGGTTAACATTTATAGAATTTTTATTTATTATTACTTTTGTCAGATAACAGTTATTTCTGTGACCATTGTGACTTTTTCTTTCATTGACCAAAGGGTACCAACAATTTTGTCCACGTCTGTATATGCAATTAATATTGCTCAGTACTTAATTATATAATTAGACTAATTGTAATAAGGACAATTAAGTTAAAGCTGAACAAATATTACAGACAGCAACAGGTCTATTAGGTTACTATTATTTTTTTCCCGCTTTGTTTTTTACCGCCACTTGTTTACACTGACTTAAAGCTAACTGACTGTTTATGCTAAGACCCGCTAGGCAGGCATTCCAGCCAAGAAGTGTATGTGAATGTTTATTCACATTACCGTGAGGTGTTCTGTGGATTTCTTGTTGACTTTTCTTACATAAGCCTTGTTTCCTCCTGCCCGTATGCTCGTCAGCGGGGGCTACGATCTCGAATCGGACGTGCTTGTCCCTCTTTCACAGAAAGCCATGCTCTCTGTTCCTCTTTTCTTTTTCTGGCACATGTCCTGCAAGCCGTTCCTGAACGCTGACTCAGACCGCCTGGCTGCATTGCACGAGATAAATGAAGACTATCGATTTCTGAGCAGCGCACATCACTGGCTTGTTATCACTTGTTATCATTCCATTACATGCCTGCAGTATTGTCAAATCCTTTTCCTTTATGTCTGCCAGAACAAATGACAAGCTTGATGTTGATAAAGACCGTCAAGTCACACAAAAGTTGCCGTGTTTTGAACGGGATCTTGTTTTTGCGACGAGGAATTTTCCAGAACTCGTGAATTTCAATTAGAATGATACGCTTTTGGTCCCCAAATTTTGTAGAGCGATGGTATGCATGATCAGACCTTACACAGAAATGGTTCCTGACTCATTTTCAATCTGACACAACAACAAGTGGTTTAGCTGAGCAAATGAATCATCTGAGCCAATTCTGTTCTGTGGTTCAACTGTTTCAGAAGTTATATTTTATGCAATACAATATATTGAACATTTATTGTGAATAAATACAAAAATATAAATTTAAAACAATAATATATTTTATAATTAATAATTACAAAATTAATAATTACAATGCAACTTACAAATGAGGACAATAGAAGTAAGCAAGAAATATTAGCAACAACAGCAATAATATATAATATTATTTAATGTAATTATAATATAATAAATTTAGTGCTGTCAAACGATTAATCGTGTTTAATGGCATCCAAAATAAAAGGTTTTGCAAACACATGCATGTATATATTCAAGAACAATTTGATGTTTATATATATATATATATATATATATATATATATATATATATATATATATATATATATATATATATATATATATATAATTATATATATATATATATATATATATATATATATATATATATATATATATATATATATATATATATATAAATATATAAATATAGTTATGTCAATGGATGTAAATATTTTCTAAATATATACAGTATGTGTTTGTATTTATATACACATAATAGACACAGCAAACACTTATGTAAACAAAAACTTTTATTTTGGATGTAATTATTCACAATCATTTGACAACACTAAATATAATATAATGATTAGGTTTATTATATATAATACATATATAATGATATTATAATATTTGTGGTTATTGTTTTTATTACAATGTTTTGCATGTTAGTGTTTATATTATTTTAATTACAAGAGCAATTGTAGGAAACACTGCGTAAAGTTGACTGTTTCTGTCATTTATTTTTTTAATTGTTCTCTTTTTCCGAGAGTAAATAATTGAAAGGTTAGATGTTTTTGCGTAACTGTCAGTCCTAAAGCTCTCCTCCATTTTCTGTAGGTCGGTTCAGACAAACCGAGGTTCTGGCCACGGTGGCAAACGTCTTCTCTGAGATCTACTCCCAAGTGTCTGGAAGACCCATGGAGAGAATCGGCAGCGGCGACGCAGAGGCCAAAATCCCCTCTCCATTCAAAAGGAATAATTCCGCTCTAAATGCAGCCAAGATTCTAAAACGGAACATTACGAAACAGAACCTGCTGGCTTCTGCCATGGAAGGAGCGGCCAGACAGCTTTCATCGCCTGACGCTGACAACACAGAAGGTGCAAACTCTGAGGCACGGGATACAGAGCACAAACTACAGCAGAAAAGCTTTAGGAAAAAAGATTCATCTCTGGCCACAGTGACGGAGGAGGCCCAGCAAAGTATCTCAGAGGCTTTGGTCAACGGAGACGTCCCGGAAGCTTTGTCCAAGGACTCCACGTTAATGAATGGTGACCGCTCCGCTGAGACGCCAGCTCTGGATAAAGACATGCCACTTTCTCCCGTCCAGGTGAGCATCAGTCAGGTGTCTGATGAAAGTGACTTCAAGGAACTTGATCGCCAGGAGACCATCACTTCCACCCCGGATAAAGAACCGTCCAACCTGCTGTCCAACCCACACATAGCCCACCTACTCAGCCAGCCCAGAGACTCGTTTGAAATGGAGGAGGTATGCTTATCTCTCGCTTCCACTTTACCAAAACAATCCTCCCTGCTTTTCCTTGTCCATTTCTCACGCTGACAATCATCTCCAAGTTTCTCCTAGAGATTTTTTTTGTCGTAAAAACAGCAGAGGGTCATGATACTCCAAGCTAAAAATAAGTAGGGAACATGGAGCGCCTGGAGGATGTTCTGGGGATTATGGTTTAGCCTTTGATAATGTTAAAGCATGCTACTGGATCCTGATAGCAGACCGTGTTCATCGGTGATAGTCCGGCTTGCCGCAAGTTTATCAGTGGTCAACACCATGGCCTCCTACACTAGCATTTAAAGCGTGCCATTTTTGACAATAGAATATATTAGCCTATCATTTTCTGCTATTTTAACATTGCTTTCAGCATAATACATAAAAAGTTCTTTATTAATTTAGATTTTGATATTATATTACGCACTTTAGTTTAGCAAATTAAAATAATAATTATTAAAATAATTTAATAATAGTTTTTAAAGACCTATACAAATAATATTATAGTGTCTTATGTTATTAGAATTGAAAAGGGAACAATAATAATTATAATTTACTATTACTAGAAAATACCAATAGTAATAATAAACACAATTATTTATATCAGTGTGCAATCAATATTGGTACTGCTTATTTATTAATTTTTTTATTAGTAATTTATAGCAGGAAGCATATATTATATTTAGTGCTGTTAAATGATTAATTGTCATTTAAATCCTATAAAATATAAATAAAATATGTCTGTGTATACATGTTCTGTAAATATAAATCCACACACAGAATTTATTTTAATATAATAAATTTACTAAAAATATGTAATATTAACATGTATTTGCATGTCTATATTTATAATCTTATAATTTATATTATAAATATATATTTAATAAACCAGCATATTTTTCTGAAATATGCGTGTGCGTGTGTGTGTGCGTACAAAAAAAGTTTATTCTGGATGCGATAAATCACAATTGCTTGACAGCACTAATAATGTTATATTATTTGCTTTCTATTATTTTTTGAACATTAATATGTGATTAATAATAATACTTGTAATTTACTATTATTAGAAAAAAAATATTAGTAATACGTATTTATAATATCAATGTGCAATTAATATCGTTACTTCTAGTATTTTTATACATGATTGTTTTAGCAGGAAACATTGCACGCCTTTAAGTGTATCAAGTTTCAAAAAGTTAATAATTTACTCCCCCTCATGTCATTCTAAACCTGTATGACTGACTCTCTTGTGCTCTGTGGAGCACAAAAGATGATATTTTGATAAATGTCAAGGGACTCCAGTGTACTCCACATTTTTTTATGCTCTGCAGAAGTCAGCCTCATGTTGGTCGGAACCTTATGACTAACTGCGTAAATAATGGCAGTTTCATTTTTATGTTATGCGTTTAAAAAGCTAAAACAATTACAAATAAAACCACTCGCTACACTGTAACTTTGTCTCTTATAGCTCTGTCTGTTTGAGCATCCCGACACGCTATGATATAGTAACTCTGGCTCGACCTATAGTGTGAGTTTGGGGTGTGACTATCTGTTTGTCCAACCACACACTACTTTTATCAGGTCATTTTAGATGCTGGCCACTGGTCATAACGATGAAGGTTTCTAACGATGGCTCACGAGTCGCATAATTTAGGTATCTAAAAGTGGTGTAATGTTCAAGCGTTAAGTGTGATCTGTCAGACCGGTAATGATTGATTTCTTTGCAGTTGCAGAGTAACGAGGATGAAGCTCTTCCTGGTCCTGGAGGCATGTCTCGAGCTGGCAGCGGTGAGTGTGGATGAACTGCGGTTATCAGTCACATCAGCTACCAGGAAACCCAATTCGTATTTGTGTCAAAAGCTATATGCCATTTTGAATAGAAAACAAATATGTAAAAGAGATGACTTAGCAACAGGTCGTTGTGTTGGTTTTTGCTATGGTATTGTTTACAACATCTGTGAGATTCGGATTGCTATATTAGGCTTTTGAGGAGGTTTTTTTTTTTTAATATCAAGTTAAGGGGAAAAAATGCTTTCAGGCTCATTCCTCTTGAGAACTCAACAGCCGTGTGAGCAAATCCGGTTGTCATTCCCTAAAGAAAAACACAGACACTCTTCCAAGATCGGAGAGGAAGACAAGTCTTATTTAAACACTAGGCATAACTGTGATGTGTATTATCATGCTGCATACAGCCCAGCCCTAAAGAGCTAAAAGGGACTTTATTATGTGTTTTAGATGAAGTATGGATCAAGTCTGCCCTCGTGTGGTAGAGTTCAGTAGATGTTCCCTATTCAAATATGTAGAAGAATTCTGGCTTCACATTTAGTTTTATCAATAACATGTGTGTCATTTTGAAGATTTCAACATGAAATAGTTGAGCCTTGTTCGGTATTGAGCAACACTGTGCTACCAAAGCTGTATTTGTATTCAAAAATTTCTGAAATAAGTTGGGGAATTACATTGAAACAGTGATAGGAGAGCATAAATAGGTGGCAGACTGAACCTACATAATGTCATCTAAGCCTTAAAACTCATAAACGTGAATTTTGAAGTCTTTGACTGCTGGGAAATCAGTCAGTCACACTCCGTGTTGGTGCTCATGGCGTGTCTCCCTATAGAGAGGTTATTGAGGACTGCCAGCCAGCAGTCTGACAGCAGCGGGTTTGCAGAGGACCCATCCACAGACGGTTCGGGTAATCACCTGAAGGTACGTGAGTGTGGGCATAACCATCTGGGCTCTCTACAGCAAATGAATACAAAGACTCCTCGAACCCAGCAAAAAAATAATAATTTGAATTTGACTTGATATCAAAAAAGTATGAAAACTTAAAATAACTTATACACTAAAACATATTTTACAATATAAAGAAATATTATTATTATTATTATTCATTCTTTTGTATTTATTTTATTATTTATTAGTGATGTCAGATGATTAATTTTATCTTATTATACTTATTACTTATGTATACTTATGTGTGTATATATAAGGAAAATATTAACATGTATTTGTGTATATTTATATTCATATACATAAAATATATATATATATATATATATATATATATATATATATATATATATATATACACACACACACACACACACACACACACACACACACACACACACACAAAAAAAAAGTCAAGTCAAGTGCGTTTTTCTGAATATATTTCAGAAAGTTAAATTTTTATGAAATGTAGGTGAACCGAATTTGCACTTAGCTATGTTATAAAAATATTATAGAATAAAACAGTGGTGGTTCTACATCTTTAAAATGTCCTTGAAATTATGAATTAAGATGTACCAGAACTTCAAATTGTTGCGAATTAAGGGAATTTGCAAAACATAAATGAGAACAAAAATAAATTGCTGGGTTCTTTCAACAGCAACGTTTCTAAGAAGCAGACCTTCAATAGATAATGGAAGTGAAACTTCTCTCTTGAAATTTCTTAGGTACAAGAAAGCTCGGATAGCTGTGACAGCGAAACCACAGTGACATCTCATGCAGGAGAAGTTAGCACGCCCATAGCATTGGAGTACCCCAACTTTGAGAGATTGCAGGGTGAGGAAGCCCATCCTCAGTCCAACAGAGGCCCATTTATCCAGAGTGTAGCCAACCGAGAAGTCCTTGAGATCACCAGCCTGCAGATTCCCAATTCAGACTCTGACAATATTAGCACCAATGGACCGCTCCTTTCTCCTGACTCTGATAGAGCTTCCATAGTTGAATCCAGTTTCACCACAGACTCTCTAGAAGTGGATTCGAGTACAATGATAAATCCTACAACTGATTCCATCTTGGATGAAGCTCATGAAGGCAACACATCCCAGCCTGGTTTAGGCTTAGACTCCTCTGAGGATTTACGTTCATCCTCTGGACCAGATCTTCCAAACTCATTGGACCTTGAGCAATGCCACTCTACGACTCAAAGAAGACAAATGGTCCTCCAAACAGCCCATCAGAGGTCATCCTCTATGGATGAGGAACGTCCCGGCCGAGTATGGGTGAGGGACAGGAACCTGCTAAGGGAAAGCTTGGAGAGGAATCCTTTAAGGAGATCCAGCTCCCTCCCAACATCTCCGCTCAGCCCAGCTCGAGTGGTCACTTCCATGCGAATCCAACTCGGAAAGGGTTCGGTCAAGCATTGTACCCCACCCTCGTACTCGTACCGCTACGACGAGGAGACTCGCAGTGACCGAGAAGAAGTGGATTCCATCATGGAAGAAGACGAAGTAGATCATTCTGGTGGCCAGACTACTCATTTAAATTCTGCTCTAGCAGGTTGTTTAAAGATGGGCAGAGGAACGCCACCGCAACTTCTCAACGTACCCCAGCATCTGACTCGCTCTTCCAGCTCGCTTTATAGCGTCCCTGCAGACTGGCCTCAGAGGCCCTTAGGAGAAGGTCCAAACTGGAGCACATGTAGCGTCCCAAACCTTAGTCAGTTTACAGGTCCGGGTCACCCTCCTCCTCCTCCACCTCCTCCTCCTCATGGGTTCCTATACTCTCCACATCAAGGAGTGGCCTACAACTCCTCATACCCTACCAGACTTCCCCACCACACTGTCTTCCCACAACCACAGAGCTCACCTTATCCTCAGCCTCTTCAGAGTAATACATTTACTCCACCACAGGGGGCGCCGTTTACACCCCAGCACAATATGCATTACGCTCATCCTCACATTGCACCTTACAGCCCATTCTACTCACCTTATAACGTTCCTCAGGGAGCTCCCTATGGCATGCACAGCAGCCCGTATCAACCTCACATCCCTCTCACACAAGCCCACAGCGCCCCCTACAGTCTGGGCTACAACGGTTCTCCTCATCACCCTGCTGCCCCCTATAGTCATTCCTACTATCCATCTCCCCCCTACCCTTGCTCTGTTGAAATGCCTCCTGCTCCAGTACCAGCGATGGGCAGCACAGAGATGCAGCTCAGGAGAGTCCTGCATGACATTCGTGGGACAATGCAGAATCTTGGTCAGGTAAGAAGAACTGTCAAAAGTCTTTGTTTACATGACCTGATTTCATGACTCTCCAATCAATCTTAATCTGTGGTAACTGTGGTTATTAATGATGCTGCGCCTGACATGCTCTCATTAGTAATTGTTTGTGAATGAAGCAGGGTGGGATGACAGTGTGCCATATTTGATGGTAGAAACAGGTTAGCTGGTGGCTTATTTGCTGTAACACAGAAGATATATTTACCTGCGTTGGTATTTACTTATGACAGTGATTGGGAAACATAGAGTGGTAAGTGTTCCAAACAAGTCGAGACGAGAAAGAACTTCTTAAGGAATGTTGCTAGTAAAGTGGAAATTAGAGGTTTATGAGAGGCAACACTGTTTGGTAGTCGTGATAATCAACATTTTCTTGTGCTTTATTATTATTATTATTATTATTATTATTAATAATTTTAATAATGTTATTAAATAAATACATTTACATTTATTTTCTTATATAATATTAAAAAGTATTTGATTATAGTATTTAACTACATATTCTTACAAGATTCTTAGAAAAAACATACTGTGAAATGGAAATTAGAAATCATTTGAATCAATGTTATAATTCTTAAATGCAACCATGCTTACATGAAATGTAATAATTAAAAAAATTCTTCCATATACAGTTGATATGATAGAGACACACACAAATTTTTTATAATTATTTTTATATATATATATATATATATATATATATATATATATATATATATATATATATATATATATATATATATATATATATATACACACACACACACAGTTGTTTTGTTTTTAATTTCAGAAATAACATTTTTGTGTTAGCTGCATTTTTAATTTTTTTTTTAATTGAGATTGATTGGAATGCACAATGAAAAACCTGATTTTTAAAAATTAAGAAGTTATCTGTTTTCTGTTATCTGTATAAATACATACATGTATGCACACACACACACACACACTATATATATGGTCTGGGTATGTATATGAAGCCTTTGACCTGTAATAACTGTTTTGTTCTGCACAGTAATATATCTGCATAAAGTAGAACAAGGAAGTGTGTTCCGGTTTCTTGCGAATCCCACCCGAAATGCAAATAATCAGCCGAGTCAGCATTCTGCATTATCCCGGGCTCAGTTTAGACATGCTTTTCCTGTGTGACTCATAAGTCATAACCGATCTGTGGTTTTGTTGGCAGAGCTCGTCCGTGCATGGAGGGGACACACCCATTGACAGGATCAGTACACCATGCTCTGTCCAACCGCTTTATGAGGTACATCATTTCCCAAAGATAAGGCAGTCGCATGCTACTTCATTTTCATAAACCTGAGTTGCACCACTAGAAGCCTCTAGTGGTGAAATTGAGCATGCTCATACAGCTTGTGCAAGAGTAGTCTTTTAACTCATTATTTTTGTCCCTATTGACTTGCTGTGTGCTGCAGGAGCTCCAGATGCGGCGCAGAAGTCTGAATGTCTTCCGGACTCAGATGATGGATCTGGAGCTGGCTCTCATGAGACAGCAATCTATGGTTTTCCAGCATCTTAGTCCAGATGAGAGGTGAGGAATCCAAATCACAAGCCACACAGAGCAAAATCTGTCTGACTCCTTTTGTCCAAATCTCAGACACTTTGAGATTTTCTGATATAGAAAGCCAGAAACCAGTTATTTTGTGGCATGTAATACAATACAAAATGTAACCGATGTTTAATTTTTTTTTTTTTTAATAATAATAGACTTGATCTTTTAAAAAGAGCAAACAGTGAATACAGTGAGTACCATTGTTCTAATGTCTAATAAAAATATAAATATTATATTAATTTACTGTTGTACTAAATGCCTAAAGGCGGATATAGCCATAATCGGGTCATTAAACAAAAAACCCTAAAACGTTCAAACAAATCATAAATACAAATGACGTTTCAGCATATCATAAAGGGTCACGTGACACTGAAGACTGAAGAAATGATGCTGAAAATTTATCTTGTGTTATCACAGAAATATATTTTAAAACATCTAAAAATAAAAAATGTCTATTTTTATTTGGAATGTTATTATATGGATATAGCTTTAAATTAATCATAAAACCAATGACCCTAAAATGTGTGAACAAAATGTAAATACACTATAAAAAATGTGATTTTCTTATTACTTTCACTCATTAAAAATTAAGTTATTTGGAATTTAACTTAACAACCTAATATAACTTAAATTAAAATGCGAGGCAGTTTAAGTAAGTGGAAATTTTACAGCTTACTAATGATTTTTCAGTGTTGCAAAATAAAGTTGCATATCGGTACTAGATGATCACAGTGTTAAAAATATTGCTTTTATGCATCAACCTTAAATTCATATGATCGCTGCCTCCTCGAGTGACTTCAACAAATGTTCAACAGACCGTGCTCAAAAGCAAACTGATGAATGTAAGCATTACGTCTTTTATCGGGGTTTGTGATGTTGCAGGCGGGAGGCAGAACAACTTCAAGCGCTGCGGACTGCAGTCAGACAGGAGTTGCAGGAGCTGGAGCTGCAGCTGGAAGATCGTCTGCTCTCGCTGAACGAACAGATGCGCAGCAGCTCGCAGCACAGCAGCCTCTACCGACACCACATGGTCAGTGCATGTAACTGCAACTGCTACGTAATGAATTAATACAGTAATTACGCTGTAATAGCATAGCTTAGACCTGTTCCGCTTTACATGATATGCAACTTAAGGTATTTATCTTTTAAAAAGTCTTAGAACAAAACATTTCTCATTCCTGTTATAACCTCTCAGGACTGAGATTGCAGACTAGTATAAATGGGAATGCCAGTGTGAATTTCCCCAAAACTGAGATATTTTATGCATTGTGTGGTATTTAAAACATTGAGTTAAATTCGCAGCAAAAATAGTTATCACTGTAATACACAGTTAGTGTGATACGCATTAATTTTATTTGGCAAGGTTTTATTAAATTTAGACTAAAGATATTTTTAATTATTAATTAATGAAGAATGTCAGGTTTTGTTTTTTTATTTTATAATTATTTTATTATTATTACCTCTTGTACTGTTTGTGATATTTTATGTTTGTTATATGATGCCAGTACCGTACCCTTCTCGACCTGCCTCTTGTGGGATCAATAAACTTCTTAACGAGTCCTGAAAACCAAATGTATCATGGTTTTCACAAAAATGTTAAGCTGCACATCTGTTTTAAACATTAATGATAATTTTTCTAGTTTCTTGACTGGAAATGTTTCAGTGTGTGACAACGATGCTGAAAATTCAACTTTGTGTCACAGGAATACAATTTTTAAAATGTATTTTAAAAGTTATTTTAAACTAATAATATTTTACAGTATTTCTATATTTATGTTAGTAAATATCTGAGCATAAGAGACATCTTTCAAAAGCAATAGCAATTTTACATACTCCAAACTTTTGATGGTACTTTTCTGTTACTGTTATCGTTTTGTTTTTTAACCTTTAGTAACAGATATGTGTCTCTCAGGGCATGCACAGAGGTCACAGCATGGAAAGCCTGTCTAATTCCTCAGCACTGCGGGCCATGGAGCCGGTGAGTGGATTATTCTCATGTTACGGGGGCCTGTATCAGATATCATCTGCATGCCTTTTTCTGCTCTCAATTTGCTCTCATCTATTATAAATTCTTGTATGCGAATGCACAGGTGACGGACCTCCTGAAGGAGCAATTGTACCTTCAATCTGAACTGGGATATGAGGCTGTCACTCCCAGCTCAGGGCACTCATCGAGGGCGTCCAGCCCAGAAAGACTCAACCGAACGCTCCAGTCTTGCTCTCCTTCTCCACAGAGAGGCAGCATTTACCGGGCAACCCTTAATCTCACACCCACAGTCCCTCCACGGCCTGGAATGGAGGTCGCTCGACCCGTTCCTCCAGAGAGGATGGAGGAGAGCGTGACACCTGCTTCCTTGGAGTTGAGCAGAGATGAGGACGAGATGTCACTGGATGGTCGCAGGAGCAGGACAACAGAGGACTGCAGTCCCACAGAATGGAGGAGTAGAAGTGGAGGGAATGGTGACCTGCAACATCTCATACAGGAGGTGAGAACTAATGCAGCTACCCTGATAAGAAGGCTAAAATGCAGCATTGCCAACAGGTAATATTGAGAAATATCTGACCGCTAAATGCCACAAATGACCGATCAGAATTGTATGAAGTTATTTTCACCACTGATTTATTTAGTTTTTTTTTAAAGGAGTCATTACTGACTTCTGAATATTCCTACAATTCTAAGTTTGTGTCTCACAATTCTGAGAAAAAAGTCAGTATTATCTTGGCATACTGAGAAGAAAAGTCTGAAAGGAGATGCAAACATTCAATTCTTTTTGGAAAAGCCTACCTTTCGGAGATGTGAACATTCAGTTACACGAGGAAAGGCCTGAATTGCGAGATATAAACTCATTTGGGATGAAAGGTTCGACTTTGTGAAATAATTAACACTTGAATTGTGAGACAAACACTCAATTCTGTGAGGTCCGCATTGCGAGATATAAACAGTTCTGTGAAAAAAGACTGGATTGTGAGATATAAATGCTCAAATCTGCAAAAAAAGAAAATTGAATTATGAGATATAAGCACTCAATTCTGTGAAAAAGTCACAACTGTCAGTAGGGTTGTCGGATTCCAAAATTTGGAGCAAAATGTTCAGCTAATAATGCTTTAACTCTTAAACTGTGAGAAAAGTCAAAATAATTAATTACCATTATTTATTCATTCATTGATTTTTGTTCCATGGTGAAAATAATTCTATTCCATAGACTTTTCTGTTTTCTGATACTGATTCTGCCGAAGAATTAAATTAATTGCGCTTTGTCGAACCTAAAGACGCAAGGGCGGCATGCGTTTTCTTTTTCCGCCTCAAAAGAAAGCGGAAAAGGCATATTTAAGTGCGTCTTTGGCAACGTTTGAGTGAGTTCTTTGTAGCCGTAATGGCTGTTGGTGGTGTTTGTAATGATTGACGGATTTGCTCATAAAATATCATGCATCGCTTTATGCAAATTTACAAGACTGTCATGATGGTCCAGCAATTCTGATGCTTCTAAGGGAAACTTGGACTGAAGTGGATCCTTGTAGTCGCCTGGGTAATTTCATGGCCTGTAGAATGATGTAACAGCCTGGCAAGACCCGATGTTCCTCATTGGTGTGTCAATATGTATTTGACACTTCGCAGCACTGCCAGTTCTTTGGATTTCGTATATGGAGAACTGTCCAAATTGTTTAACATAAATGGCCTTGTTGTTGCATGGCAGGCCTGTAGAAAGCTATTCTCAAACAGTCTTGGGGATGCTTTTTTAGTAACAAGAGATTTAAACGCCAATTAATTTATGTCATGCAAAACTGAACATTTATTTCATGCGAAACTAGCTCGCGTCGTGGTGTGTTGCCAAATGTTTGTGTAAGTAAACAGTAAACAGATTAGGATACATATTTTACAGACTCGAGTCCCAGTGCAGCGTTTTAGGTTTGATTTAGGTTTGATTTCCTGCCTTTTAATGCAGCCTAACATCATTTCTTATTCATTCTCCCGCAGATTAAAGAAAGCATCGCACATGAAATCCGGCAAGAGATTGTGAATGAGATTCTGGCTGCAGTGTCACCGCATAGATCTCCTCTCCCAGCCAGGAAGCCCCCTGTCTAAGCATCCTAACAGAGGATGGAGGTGGGTTTTACTCGGTACAGACCTGTGATCTGTCAAATGTAAAATGTGTAATTTAACTTCTTGAAATAAGGCTGTCATGCTTGCCAAAGCTACATTTATTTGATGACAATGCAGTAAAAGCATATTATTGGGACATTAGTACAGACGATTTCTAATATTCTGGTTTGGTGCTAAAGTAATATTTCTTATTGAGAGGGGAAAAAAATTATATGTATGTATGTTTGTATGTATGTATGTGTATGTATGTATGTATGTGTGTGTATGTATATATATATATATATATATATATATATATATATATATATATATATATATATATATATATATATATATATATATATATATATTATTATTATTATTATTATTATTATTATTATTATTATTATTATTATAAAAAATTCAGCATTTTATCCTCTTAGTAGAATGCAGTAGGCAGGAAGCTCACTAGGTTTTGGAACAGTCTTCTCAATCAAAAGCACTTTTGTTTCCTTCGGCAGGTGAAGAAGTAAATCCTGTGAAATAGTCACAATGAACACTGGTTAAAGCTTTGCACTGAGAACGGCCCAGCACCTCTGGTTCGGTCTGTGAAGCCCTTCCAGACTCGACTGCTTCTGGACTTCAGAGCTGCAGGGAATCCGCTTATTTGAGTCCAGATTCCACCTTTGCAGTGGCTGAGATCGTCCGAATCCGCAAAGGGCACGCAGCTTGTCGCGGTATCAGTCTGGTACATATTACTGCAATGCAATGAGTCTTTTGGGATGTATTTAAGTATGTGATGCAGGTCTTGATGGATGTTTTCAGCGGTTGAAAAGAGTTGTGGGAGACTAAAGTTTTCTGTGTGAGTGTCTCTTTGTCTGTCTAGGACAAAAATGTCTACTGTAATCAGATTGTTTTCTAATTCAGCCTCTGTGAGGAACTAACTGTGCAATACGTTTCACTTTTTTCTATCAAACTTGAACTGACCAATCACAACTACTGTTCTACTCAAAATGCACACCGCTGTCTTCATTTCCTGTTGATAGTCTATCACATATTGTATGTATAGACACTAAAGACACTTAAGCCTTCAAAACTCATTCATAAACATTGTCCTGTGAGAAGAAAAAGCACTAAAAACTCTTTATATATGCACGCGCATTACCATACCGATAAAATATATTTTTTATTCTTGCAAACAGCAGTGGATAGTCTGTGTTAAATTATGTGTTTGACTTAATTTTCCTCAGCGTGAATGATTTTTTTTTTTTTTTTTTTTTGTCTAAGCTGTAATGAACTGTAATACTAATTGATTTTTGCGACAAAGGGAACATGTTCCCTTTCCGCTTGGGATGCATGAGGGATAATCTTTAATGCAAATCATTAATAAAGATTTATTTATTTTGTATATACACTTGCTGAGTCACAAGTTCCTGGAGATGGTGATTAGTGTTTGTATGATGTGTCATTGATTTGGAGAAATTCAACGTTGATGGGTGCCATCAGAACGAGAGCCTAAACAGCTGATGAAAACATTGCAGGAATTATCTATCATTAAACTAGATTTGGAGAATTTCAACGTTGCATCACTTGCTCACTAACCGATGCACTGCGGTGAATGGGTGCCACTGCCGTTATCACTTAGGCTAGATTGGTGGCAGAAGTCAACAGGCTTTTAAAAAATCCAAAATATTTTATTTTCGTCACCATCTTGTCTTTTTCATCTCTCTTTTCTTGTCGGATAGCTCGACTCACTCTCTTTACGTAATAAATGAAATCCGATCTTTGCCTGACTGTTCGCTTAGTCCACTGCCTTAAGCATCCACGTTCAGTTTTAATTGTTCTCTCAACAAACTAAGCTATTTTTAGTATTATTATTATTTAAAGAATTTAACTTTTGCTGCTGGTCAAATTCCATAATCCATATAATAATGCTTCCTCCAGCGAAAACATCCATCGATTTCACTTACGAATTGTTTTTATCAGCTTTTTGAACTTTCATTCCGATGGCACCCATTCGCTGATACATTGCTGAGTGATTAATGTGTTGCTAATATTCTCCAAATCTGTTTTGATAATGAAAGAAACTTCTCTACATATGTGATGGCCTAAGGGCGAGTAGATGTTTTGCAGATTTTAAGTACTGGGTGAAATACGTGTATTGCTTCTAAACTTACATCAATGTTTTAACTATTAAGACGTTTTAACGATGAGGGAAAGCATACCAGAAAGGGAATATTTGCCTCTCTGCCCTACAAGTTCCCTGTAGTCTAGATGATTTAAACACTTTTACAGCTGTAAAAACACTCAAGTTTGTATAGAAGAGTTCATATGAGCTGTACATTCGTGCAACCTCTGGTGCACCTCGGCCCATAAACATCTGAAGGGTGGATTTACAATGCCTATTTTTATTATTACGCTTTCCTTTTTGGTTTATTAATAACTTTGAAGTGAAATTTACTAACGATTGTTAATTATTGTGCCATCAACAGTTCGTTAGTCCTCTTAATCAAGTGCATTTATTCACCGCATGTTTTTAATCTTTCATTAGTTGTACACACTGGGTGTGTATTTATGATCTGAGAGGTGACTGAAGATCTTGCCCAATCCAGAAAGCGTTTGATCCAGTAACTCGGCTTCCAGAAAGTAAACATGCACTTGCATCGAACCTCATTTGTTGTCTTATGTTTATGTTTAATTATGTTATTTTGATCTCTGATTTTTCTTTTCAGAAATCAATCTTGCATGTTGATGTGCTGTTCGAGAAACACGTCTTATTATCAGTGATGAAAGCAGTGCTGCTTAACATTCTTACAGAAGCTCTGATACGTTTTTCAGAATTCTATGATGAACAGGATTTGTTTGAAACGGAATTTTTAAAAACATAAATGTGTTTACTGTCACTTAATGGTGTTTATTTCTTAAAAAAATTAAAAAATCGTAACTCGTGCCTTTGAAACCTTTGAACAGTACCCCATAGCATTTTTGATAGAAGGCCTTTACTTTTTTCAGTAACTCTGCTTTTTTTTTTTTTTTTTTTTTCCTGATTGTGCTTGTCCTTTGCGCTTAACATTTTTTAAAGCGGGCAGCATGTTAATGGCGGACTCCCACTTCTGTGTTTAGCCAAGTATGACGCTGAAATACCTGTGGGTCAGAAAAATTATTTTGATACATAACTCAATTCGGCACCACTGTTACCATGGCAACACATCTCCGAGATAGAAGGTTGGCAGGAGAGTGAGTTTGATTTTGTGGGCACGCTTGAATGGATTCACAGGGCGGCCATTAACATAAAAAGGCTACATTAGACCTAGGGGATACTGATATATATAACAGAAATGGGTTGAATAACTCGACGATCGAGTGGGATTTTCGTTTCGAGCTGTTAGAGCGGCTCCGGTACAGCAGCAAAAAGGTGTTTTGTGTTCGTCCAAAGAGGAGACAGACTGAGTAGTCAGGAAAAATTAACTTTATTACAGGCACTATTGGATTTCACTCACCGTCACGTCTAAGAGAGAGTGCTGGATATGTTTCCCGACCGCTCAATCCCACTTTTCTTCATCACTCAGCCTCCTGCTTCAGGCAAACACCCATAAACACAAGGACGTGGTTGTACTTTTGTCCTCGTGTGTTCTCGAACACACAAATGGACTCTTGGACAGGACAGCCTGGGCAGTCTAATGACATCACCTTGCTTTTTCATCAAACCTCAGTGATTTTGACAGCTTGTGTGACACAAACCTCTGCTGTTTAGATTAATTGCACTCGCTGTGAAATAAAAGCATATCTGTTAAATCTTGCATAACGCTCTGTCAGACGCACTGGGTAATAAACAGTGCCCGTTTTGTGCCTTCTCCGCCCCGTGACGTTTACCAAGCTCCAGTAATTTCCTCCCTGATACTACCTGCTCCTATTAATGAGGGTCATGAGGTCGAGCTTTAAGCTGTAAATGGGCGGCAGTGAAGACAGTGTGTAAACATGAGGTCAGGTGGTTTGGTACTGCTTGTTCCAGAGGTCAATAAGGTAACTTGATGTCAATTCATTTCTTTGGGATTTTTACACACTTTTTTTCAGAAAAACCTCAGGTTAGACCATCTGACTCCTGACTATAATAAACTATTTGTTGAATCTAGTTTAACAAGTGGGAAAAAAAAAAATAGACTGAACAATGTTTAGCCAGGGCTCTGGTGTTTTTAGAAGAGTAGAGTGGCAGTTAAAAATCAAGGACTAAATGAGCAATTTATTAAATAAAAAAAAAATTAAAAATTAAATAGCAAACAAAATTCTAAAATGTGCGTGTTGTGACCCTCCCCTTTATTGTCGTCATCACCCCATCCTTTATTCGCCGCCCTTCACCAGGTTTACGACGGGAGTGGGCGTGTCCGAGAGGAGGGGCGTGGTATTGGCCAGGCCTGGCGGCGTTTGACGAGGCACACCTGAAGCGAATTGAACCTCGTCACCGCCGCCGTTAAATACCGCGCGCGCCTTTCCTCGAGAGATCGGTCTCTTCCCCCGTGGGTCCAGAAAAGGTTCGTGAAAAAACTCGCCACGCCGCTAGAGAAGCGCGTTGTCAGACACCGTAGTCCAGGCGATGACCGCACCCGTGTACCGCTGACGGGCCAGGATGCCGAGCTGTTTATCACCTTCAACTCTACCGACCGGAGGAAAGAAGCGACGGAGATGCCAGAGACGGGAGCGCGTGCGGCCGCCGGTATCCGACAACGCGCTTCTTTGACGGCGTGGCGAGTTCCTCGGTATTTAACGGCGACGGTAACGAGTCTCGATTCACTTCAGGTGTGCCTCGTCACACACCGCCAGACCTGGCCAATACCACGCCCCTCCTCTCGGACACGCCCACTCCCGTCGGGCGTCTGGTGAAGGCGGCGAATAAAGGACGGGATGATGATGACAAAGGGGAGGGGCAGCCGACGTCGTCACAGCATATATATATATATATATATATATGAATTGCCAAAAATGACACCAATTTAATGCATCTTTGCAGAATGAGTTTTATTTATTTGTTTAACTTATGTTGGAAGCGACCTTTTGATTAAAAAAACTAACCACCTTTTTTTTTTTTTTTTTAATCATTTTATTTAGTCTATTGGTTATAGTTTTGCAAAAATACCTCAATTTCCTTCCTCGGGTTGTGTTTTAGACAGGCCTCAGACTAATGACCTATTTCAAAGCAGGCAGGTGGATCAATAGCAGTTATCTTACTGGCAGATGTCCAGTGACCCGAGCAAGCAGCATAGGTGGCGTCTGTCCTGGGTTACGGTCAGGATCAATACATGGTCACACTTTGAACTATAACAACTAATATTACACCAAAATGTACTTTTGTTATCCACAAAACAATGCCATTGCTTCTTTTACAAGGAACTGAAGAAAAATTTAATATGGAGCTAATTTCAAATTTAAGTACGTACAGTGTATATTTTACAGTACTGTTATTTTAGTATTAAAATATTCAATTTTTTTTTAGTTTGCTAATGCTTTTGCCATTTTTAATTCTATTTTTGCTTTTACAAAGTTTTATTTTGTAAGTTGCTAAACTTATTTTAATCAATATTAATCATTGTTTTCATCATTGTCATTAATTTAATCATTGTTTTATTTATAAGTTAACTTATTTTATTTCAGTTAGCTACAAAAGCAACTTTTTTTTTTTTTTTTTTTTTTTTTCCATCTAATATTTATGATTAATGTTAGCTGGAAACACTATGAATTCCATGCCTGGATTTATATGAATATAATTTTATAAGGGGCCTCCCATTATTTGTCCGTATGTGCAAACCTCAAAGTGTGTTGTTATTGTATAGCCTAAGTCAAAAAAAAAAAATTGGCAGGTCTCTGTAATATTTGATTTGGATTTATTTATTGCCTGTTTGAAACATGATAGCACACATCTACCTCAATATACCATATAATTTGAGCTGTCAGTCATATCTATGGACTAGATGGTACAGAACAACATGTGCACTCAAGTTTAATATACCTTTTATGCATAGTTTAAGTGTTGTTCAAATAACAAAACCAATAGCAATAGTGATGTTTGCCTTCAGCTAGGTATATTTAGTCTTTATTTAATGAATTTTTAAATTCCCAGATGCCTGGAAATTCCACAAAAATATATTTTATTTAAAAGAAATATTGGAATATTATTTTAATATTATACATATAACAGCACCAAAAACATCCCTCACTTTTGTCTCAAACGCTAAATTCATACTACATCCTCTCTGGCTAAAAATAAAACGGCTGTTTTAGCAGGACAGTGAATCATTCCCACCTCCCAAGAATCCCTGAATAATTAAAAATCCATAAATGAAGTGCCAGTGTGATAAAGCTTGTTATACATTATAAAGAACATTCTCTAGTCTCACGGTTTACCCGTGTCCGTGCAGAGAAATCCGGCCATGTGATGCGAAAACTGCCGACAGCATCCTGAATCAGGATCATAAATAATGTAGGAGCATCAGCAGGTCCCGGTGGGGGCTTATATTGCATTGCTCTGAGTCTTGCTAATGATATTGAGAGAAAAAGAGAGAGAGAGAAGCAGCAAAGCAGAGAGAGATCTGAGTGTGTCCCAGAGCAGTCGGAAAACTCACGCTGAGAAGACCTGCAGCCATCTCTGCTTCTCTGCTGAGGTTTATGGGACACGGGATCACAGCAAAGTGAGTGGGACAACACGAATGCGTGGAGGACAGACTGACTATTTGTTCTGCTGTTTGTCTGTGTCCCTCATTTTCTCTCTCTCTCTCTCTCTCTCTCTCTCCGTGGAGTAAAGGAAGGCGGGCCGTACAGGAGAGAGAGGAAATCACAGGGGCTGATAAGTAGGGTCCAGTTTGTCTCCATCTCTCTCTCCGTCAGCTCTCTCGATCAGCATGGAGCCCAACAGCCCGAAAAAAATTCAGTTTGCCGTTCCACTCTTCCAGAGCCAGTTGGATCCCCAGGCAGCCGAGCATGTAAGTAGAGAGAGAAGCTTTTTTATTGCATTGTGCCTAATGGAGACCGGCCTGCATTGCTCTTCGGCTCCCTTGAGGCGGTCTTAAAGCATCAGATCTGTGCAGATCGCTGCCAAAATCAGTTTTATGATATGATGTCATACATGGTGAGATCTTAGTGGTCCACTGCAACGGCTTGATCAAATAGTGTCTCGCATGCACTTTAGCAAGGAGAGAATTAAGCGTCTGCTGTTTGCTGTCGGATTTCGGTACGAAATAGTTTCACCGATTATTTTTAAGATTTTGTAAACATTTTTTTGTGAAATTGTTCTTCGTGCAGCAGAATAGATTCTTATTGCGTTCCTGGATCCAGCGTTGAGGTTTCGTGCCCGGCAGTAAAAGTGTTTGATGTTGGTGATGTTGCTGACAATGTCATAACAGGAAAGTGCAGGGCTGATTTTATGATGATGCCGACTTGTCCAATCAGTGGCAGTCGCTCTTGTGCTGAATAAGTGTTCGCTCTTGTTTCTTGGAGCTATTTTTTTTTTTTTTTTTTTTTTTTTTTTTGAGAAAATGGTCTGATGCAGGTTCAGGGCTCAGTGATTTTGTGTGCTGGCACAATCAGGCTAGTAGTTCAGATTTTAACTGACCCTGCAAGAGGAGAAGTACTTTTAGTCAGTTTTCATTTGCCTGAGGAACCTATGACTCCCAACGGAATTAAAAGCAAAAATAAAATGGGAAACATTTATTAGGATTTGAATGTAAGAGATTTTCTGTATTGCTAATGTGTGTTGACCCTGATTAAACTGAAATCCAAGATTCTTTAACATTCAACCCAAGGGTTTTTGCTCAGCCTTTTAATATAATGTTACCTTGGTGTCATCAGCAGATAATGCAGCAACATCAGTAAGGTCATGAGAAACTTGTGGTCGTGCAACTAGTGAGTTGGCTGGACCTGATAACAGATGTACACGATCGACAAACACTGATGTTGTGAGAACGCTGTGCTGGCTTGATAGGTCAAGTGACGGCTCCCGAATCTCTCTCACGCACCGGGTCATTCTTATAGGTTATCTCTTATTTCAAATAGACTCTGATGTTCAGGTATATTTCAAACCGCATGGAGGTGGGTGACATTGCTGTGTGTGAGCTCATGCTGTTTCGCATGTGTTGAAGACGGCGTGTTGTGAGGCTAAAAGTGATCTAAACCCAGCAACCTTCTTCAGGGAATTGATTGTATTGACCCCAGTGAATCACCCAACAAATGCTGGTGTCTGGACACACGGGGTAAATCAGTCAGCATGAACATTTTACGCCAATATTCCATCAGTTAGCACTTACAAAAGTATCAAAAAGTACCATGGTAATACCACAACTGAAATTGTATTGTACGTATATGTATAGTAATTAGTTAGAATGTTTATTAAAAAGCATGACATTTTACTGCATTATGCACAAATAGATCAGTTAGTATAATTATTAGAATTTATATAAAAATTGTTTGCTGCTTTGCTAATTAAATAAAAAAAAATAATAATAATCTTTAACTAGCTAAAGATGGTTTGCTGGTCTCCAGGCTGGTCTATAAACTAGTTTTAGAGGGGTTTTAGGCCATTTTCCTAATGGTCAGGCAGAGGAACCAGGGAAACCAGCTTAGGCTTGGAGTTTTTCCAGCAGGACACTGTATTAAATGAAACCATTAAGCCACTCAAGGATGCGTATCACAGTGATTTTAACACAGTTAAATTGGTTTCCCTACCTCCTCTGTACTTTTGCTAATGGTAGTATAATTAGTATAATAGAATTTTTTTTCTCTTCAGATCCGCAAACGCAGACCTACTCCAGCCACATTGGTCATCTACAATGAGCCCAGTGCATCAGGTAAGAGCCCTAAACCATTAAACAAGCTGTATGCTTCTTTGTAGTCGCTGAAAGAGTTGGTTCAACATACAGGGACCGTTGGGTCATAGCAAACAAGGCCCCATTGAACCACAGCGCCTCTGTGCCTCTAAATTAAGATAAGAATCTGCAGTGAATGGTCTGTCTCTCATTAAGCTGGAACTTTGGGGTTAAGTTCTCAGTGTTGTCTCATTGTACAGATCTCTAACGCTATGTGTTTGCTTGGGTTAACTAGATCAGCATCCCTAATGCATTAGCACTAGAACTCATGACTGTTCTTGTCAAAAACAATGATCTTCCCACCCCTATCCAGAATGCTGGATCCCTGTTAATCTTCAAACAACAACCGAAAACGTATCTCTTTCGACTTCACCCTAAATTTATTAAAAAAAAAATGTATCTATAGTTCTTTTCCTTTCCAGCTTGCACCTGAGGATGGTATTACGAACACCTCCTCTGTCCGAATGCCTCTTTAAGATGAATCGCTTTATGTATTCCCCGTTTGTACCGTAATCAGCTTTGAAAAAAAGGATCTGCAAAATGACTAAATGTAAATGCAAAAACAAACAAGAGTCGGTCCATTTGAGCATCATTTGGAAGTGTTTTTCAAGGTTCGGTTGCCGTAGTATTTCAGCTGTGGAGTATTTCTTTTGAATTTTCCGCTATTGTTTACATAAAGCCGCGGATTTCTGTATTGTTATGAAAATAGGCCCTCTCCGATTCTCATGTACAATCATTATATGATATTGCGGGAGGAAATGCGCTCTTCTGATTTAAAGGACAACTTGATAGGTCTGACGAGGTCATTTCACGTCGGAGCGTCTGTAATATAGCCTTGGGTCGGAACAGCACAACACGCTGTGAATGTGGCAATGGTCAACAGGCTGCTATCAGCACAAACAACCCACCTATGGCGTCAGCATATGCAGCCGGACAGGCAGTGTGGACCAGTGCTCTGTAGCTCGGTCATCTCTTTCAAGAGTTGTCTCTTCTGAGTGAACCCTCGGTTTAACCTCAAAGTAGAACGATAGGGCTTATCTGTGAGTGGAATTCAGGGTTATTTGGGAAATGGATGGGATGCATTTTGCTGAGATTCAATTATACCTACTATCTGCAAATGACCCTTTAGAAGGTTAATACAGAAGCTGCTTGTTCTCGCCTCAGTGTAAATAAAAAAGGAATTATGACTTTATATGCGACATGGTGACTTTACACACCACAATGTGACTTTAGAGCTCTCAAAGTGACTTTAAATCTCCCAGGATGACTTCATATCTCATAATATCACTTTATATCTATATTCCGCAACTATGACTCTATATGTCACAACAGTGAATTTATATCACAGAATGTGACTATATATATCTTTCACAGTATTCATTAAACCTTCAAATTAGATCTTATATGTCCCAGTGTGACTTTAATATTTGACAATAACTTTAAATCTTATAACAGTGACTCTGTATTTCATATTATGACAATATATCTCACAATATGGCTATATAAAACTCACAGTTGTGACACTACCTCACAATCTCTATATATCTCATAATTGACTTTATGTCTTTATTACTATATACTTCACAAATGTGAATATATCTCACAATATGACTGTATATATTATAATTGGCTTAATATCTAAAAATATTACTATTTACTAACAGCTGTGCCTATATACTCATAATTGTGACTATAATTCAGTGTGGCTATATATATCAAAACTATATTACTATATATCTCACAAATGTGAGTATACCTCACAATATGTCTATGTAAATCTTACAACTGTGACTATACTACATACTATGACTATATTTCACGATTGATCTCACGTTGTGGCTTTATATTGTATTTCACAATGACTTTAAATCTTACAATCTCTCAGTGTTATCTCACAGTTGTAACTTTAGATCTCCTAAATAATGTGACTTTGAAGACAACTGCAGTTTTATTCTCATACTGTAATTATGACTTTTTATTTAAATTTTTATTACAGTTAAAACTGACATTTTATCTCACTTTTTTTCATATCTTAAAGACTTTCATGGAACATCCGTGCGGTCTATACCTGAGGACTTTTGTTTTCAAACCTACTTTATCCTGAGGAAGTTCATATGTTTTCCACTTGCAAGCTAAATCAATAAAGTTTTCCACTTGAGGGAAATGCCAGCACATTATCGTCATCAGTAAACACGGTAACCTCGACCCTAATCCCACTCAACAGCCCACACGAGAAACTGGTTTTTGGCACTGTAAATGTAGAGAAACCATTCCAGAGCCTAAACAAATGCTGCCTTCAAGTCATGTCAGAGCGATCATGTTCACGATTCGAGCACACGTGAATGCCATCACAATGTTTTTGCTTGAAAATTAAAGAATGACGGTGGAAGCTACTTGGTATCGTTCATAATTATGTTTCAGTTGGTAAACATAGTCTGTATAATTTACTCTCTACATCTTCGGTGAAGAATAACAACAAAGCTTGCAAAACAGCACTTCTCATTCAGCCATGTATATGAGGAGCCAGGCTTGTTGGACAAAGCTTCCCATAAATTCTCTGTGGCAGCATGAAAATGATAAAATACACAGATAAAGCTTCATTTCCACACCTAATGCGTATCCTTTGATCTACAGTGTTGCATTAGTGCTAAAAACGCTTCCTGTGTTTGTCAAGTGAAAAGAGTGAAATGTGAAATTGCTCAATGCTTCCAATTTATCCAAACCAAAAATCTATAACACATCGTAATTGCGACTTCCGAGCTTGTAAGTAGGTCTTTCCCAGAAACACCTGAATGCAGAAAAAACACAATGTCATATTATGGTCATTTTGTGACATTGAATTCTTTGAGGTCAGACATCTGTGTTTTTTGAGAATTAGGACAAAACTGGTTTTCCCAAGTTTGCATATTATGGAATTTTTTTTAAATGTATCTTTTTCAGCATGTTAAGCAGTTTTCACGTCAGGGTCCTGTTTCTCACAAAATGTGTGATTTTGTTGACAAATACTGGTAAATTTAGCAATCACTTATATTGCATGATGGTTTTCAGCTCTGTCTACAAAACTGTAATTTCAGTCAGAGAGAAATTTAATATATTTCTAAAATATAGTATATTTATTTTGCATGAAACAAATGTATTAAATCCAGTTGCTAACAGGACTACTTAAGATGTTAAACATATCAGCATATATATAAAAACATACATAAAAAAATAAATAAATATATATATATATATATATATATATATATATATATATATATATATATATATATATATATATATATGTATGTATGTACTAAAAATGGTTTGAGGTGATGTTAGGGGTTGTGATGATATGTAATTATTAATATTAATTAATATTATCATAATTCAAATAAATGTAATAAAATTAAGTGGTTTATATGTATTATGTACATTCGAGTAATAATGAGTCTCAAGAATCAGTCATATATTTCCTTAAACATCCATTGTCAGAGTGTCTTCATAAACGGTTCAATACCAGTGAATAAACATAGCCATGATCCACCTCATCTGAGTGTTCAGCACTAGTCTTGGCTGGACGCTCAAAGAGATCATATGTGCTCATACTCTTGTGTTTGCCTTGGCAGAGATGGCTGGTTTTCTTGATAAAGCCTAACCAGACCTCCTCGCTGGAGCCAGCATTGCCATCTGCCAGTTCTGCTTGAGAAGAGGGCCTTGTTATGAGCTCACGAGCTTCCCTTGACTAAGAGAGTTTATTGTCTGCCGTCGGTTGCCAGGTCTTACTCAACAGAGATGACATGCTCTCCAGCAAAGCCATTCAAACCTGACAAATGACTGGGAAGTGCTGTTAATTTCAGAGCTGTTTGTTTTTCCTGATTGATTCAGATGATCGCTGGGTGGTTGTTGTGGCATTGCGGTTGCGCACGGAGAACGGCTTGCTTTTTTTCCCCTGCTGATTTTGGATGTAGATCGCAGGGGCGTGTTGAGGAGGTGGGACGCACAGAGCTGCATTCACAAAACAAGCACCTCTTTGTTTGGCTGGCATTTCTTCCTCTGATCCAAAACACTTGGAATCGGTCCCTTATAAAGAAAGTTTTTGAAGCTTTATGAACTTGCGTCACACGATTGCTACTTGTCATAAACCGCGAGCAGAAGACGAAGTTGAAGAGCGGCTTGGCTTGTTATTGCGGTTAGAGTGGTAATTTGGTGCAGCGCTCATGGAGCAGAACCTGTGGCTTTGGCAGGAACGTTCTGTGCGATGCGTTTTTGTAACAAGGTCCTCGTGTGTGGAGCCAGTAGGCCCATAAAAGCTCTTCTGGCTACTGTGGTTCACTGTGTGCCTCTGGTTCTACTTAATTTCAGGTCTGAATTCATAATCCAGCATTTGCTCGGACTCCATTTAAAGTCTTAAGTGGCTATTAGGTAAGGGAATAAAGATGCTCAGTGGCTTTAAGAGAAATCTGGGGCTTTTAAAGTCTTCTTTCCAGCTTGAACAAGTGTAACGTCAAGTAGTGGTGCATACAGTCATTGGATATAATAGTTTTTATTTTATGAAAGCGCAATATAAAACATAGACTACATTCAAAACAATTCAGTACTGTACTGTGACCTTGGACCATCTTATGTCACACCGCATGCATTGTATGGGCCAAAATGATTTATGATTTTTTAAATGATTTGATATATGGCAAAAAAGAGAGAAATGTTCCATGAAGATATTTTGTAAATTTTTATTTTTTCAAGCAAATTATTTTGTCATGACTAACTTTATTTTTCTGAACCATTTTTTCAATTAATTAATTTGATTTTAATGGATGTATCAAGTTAATGTGTCCTGTCCATTTTCATAATAAATACAACTAACTAATATTTTTTAATGCAGTAACATCTGACGATATTTTTAGTAATGTTCACATGTTTTAGGTCAGCATGTTAAGATATTTATACTGTATCTATTTCAAATAAATGCTGTGGTTTCCACATTCTATTATAATTCTGTAAAAAAAATTCACAGAAATATATTTTTAATGTATTTTTGATCAAATAAATATAACCAGCATTAGAGACTTCTTTCAAAAGCATTTATTATTATATACAATATTTTATTTTTTTTCTGAAATAATATATTTTTCTGAATAAATAAATACATTTTGTCACAAAATGATAAAGAGTTATTTGATGATTCTGTTTTTTGAAGCTGCAGCAATAACAACCTCCAAATTATACCAGATTGCAAATGTTCCAGATCCTCACTGCAAAATTTACCAGTTAAAAAGATTCATCATACTAGAACATTCCAGTATTTTATGAAATAATTAGGAGTCCATGGGCTTCAAACACTTCATGCAGAGACGACAGAGTCAAACTCAATGCACATACTTTTTGAGAGCATGCATGAAATTGTAAGACGCTCTGAAAGAAACATGATGATACATTGGCCTTTCAAGTCCTGAAATGAACAAATAGCCCTATATTTCATAACATCTGAAATAATGTATAAGCATGTCTTAGTGCAGTCATGGAAATAAATGGGTCGGCCTCCTAAAAGCAGTTTTACATTATGAAAAAGAATCTCGGAAGTGGAATGTAAAATCAAATTTTGTTAGTCGCATTCCACTCTTGGATCAAGATATAATTGGTCTAAATTTGACTTAGCTCTAAGTGTCCTTTAACAAAATTTGTGGAGATTTAAACACACACAGACATTACTGTGACACAGTTTTACAGATTAGATATGACCCTATGAATGTTTTAAAAAAAATGTCTTGTGGTGCCTGAACTAAAACAACAAATTAGTTGAAAAATGTTTCTAGTTTTGCTAAAATTCCTATTAAATTATGAAAACATAGTTTGAAAGCTTTTTTTTTTTTTTGTTTATGTGAACATCAAGGGAACAGTATATTTAATCATTTTACAAACATTGTTAGATTTGGAGTCATTATAGTACGCTGATTTGGTGCGCAAGAAAAAATAATTATAAACAGTATTTTGTGGAAAATATATTCCACCTACAACGATAATATATCTATATCGACATACAGAGGTACACAAATTTATTAGAACTGTTTTTAGACGCTGTTTTTTTTGATCAAATGATTTTAAGTCAATAATTTTTATCTTTTGCACAGCTGTAGTGTGTCAGTAGGAAATATGAGTTTACATTTCCAAACATTAATTTTGCCATTCATTGTAATCCACTGGGATTCAGACAACAGCCAGTGCTCCACAGAGATCTGATCCAGTCTTTCTGGAATGATATCAAGAAACAGAACAAACTTAGACAGAACCAATCCAGAAGACAACGCTCGATAGATAGATAGATAGATAGATAGATAGATAGATAGATAGATAGATAGATAGATAGATAGATAGATAGATAGATACTCAATGTATAGACGCATATAGATAGACACTCAATGGATGGATGGATGAATAGATAGATAGATAAATAGATAGATAGATACTCAAAGTATAGATGCATATAGATAGACACTCAATGGATGGATGGATGGATAGATAGATAGAAACTCAAAGTATAGATGCATATAGATAGATACTCAATGTATAGATAGATAGATAGATAGAATTCTTTGTAACAATGTAAATATATTTATTGTCATTGGTTTTAATGTAAGTTCCCCTGTCTTTTTCTCTTTAGGAGATGACAAGCAGACTACAAGCAATCAAACAGAGGTGAGTGCTGTATCTAAAGCAATAACAGAGATGAGGGATTAACCCTAGCACTTAGAATGAGCATTAGATTTGATCTCCCTCACTCCTGTCTCCACCATCGCTCTATCAGACATAACACAGTGTTCTTTTCCGCCGTCTTAGTGGACGTGGCGGTATGTAAGCTAAGCCTCCGGCTGCTTCTCTGCAGAGCTCTCTGAGATGCTCAGCAGAGGGTTTGCTATGAGATGGATGGAGCTCTGATGCAGTTGTCATTGATTACCTGCTGGAGCAAAGCTCCTGAAATAGAGTCTGCGTGAAATCAGATCCCCTCTCTCACGCTGTGCTTTTCCACTGTCCACGCCAGGCCCAGAGTGCCCAGCTGTCTCCAGCCCAGAGGAAACAGAGCGTCTACACTCCACCGACCATGAGAGGTACGAGGCCCGCATCCAGCCACATACAGTACACCATCTGCATATTATGTGACGTTTCAGGCTCTTACGTAACCCATACATATGAGTCATTCCTGTTATGCAGTACCATTTGAGGTCGGTAAGACATGAAAAAAAGAATATACTTTTGTAGGATCGGATTTTCAGAATAAAGGCCAAAATTAGAAGCTCGAATTTCAACATTTATAACTTATTTATACAACGACAAGAAATGAACCGAATTATGAAAATTAAGAGCTAAACATAGAAATTTTTGATTATATCGTTTTTATCATGCTGGGTTTTTTATATTGCAACTGTACAGTATCAGACAAAAGAGTCAAACAACCCCGATAGTATTTGGTTGTATACAGTTAATATGAGTAGGTATATTTATAATATATTATTATATCCAAATAATGTATGTTTATAATATGTATATCTGGACATAAATCTTTTCCATCTACATGTATCTAATTGTTACACTTTTTTTAAAGTTTTTGTATTCTTAATCTTACTTATTTTACTTACTTTTTTAATTAATATTCATAATTAGTTTTTTTTTTTAGTTCTTTGTTTCATGTGTTTGTAATTTGCACGGGATTTTTTATGTAAGTATATAGGTTTTAGTGCATTTCGTTTTTCTTATTTTAGCTTAAACTAAACAAAAATGAGAAATGTTTTTACAAGCTGAAATTAAAATCAATTTTAAATATATCCAAAATATACGTCAAATTTATGTCATTTTCCAGAACATCATGTGATTAAGGAGCTGATTTATGTTGCTTTAAAGGATTTCACAGAGAACTAACAGGATGGAAAGTGATACCGGACAGGACACAGAAAAAAAAAAAAAAAAAAATCTATAAATTGATTTTCAGGTAAAAATAAAAAAACGTGATCAGAAAACATGTTTAATGATGCATCTGAGACGGTTTTAAGTAAACCTTCAGCTTTTTGTATGTTAGAAGTTATTTAATTCCTCCTACTATGATTTCAATCTTTAAAAAAATAATATACAGAGGCAATAAAAAGCTATTGCATAATAGGAATGATATGTCTCTGCCATCTGTGTGTACAGTACAGTATGATCCACAGTACACTGCCATCTTCTCCATTAACGTTCACACTACTGTACGTATTTCACCGATGGAGGCGGCGTTTTGCATCCAATGACCCACACATGCAGCCCACTCAACAGACTACTCACACCGCGCGTGCTTATGGATCAGCCGCTGATATTAATACAGTTCCTCCGCTCTTAACCACACGCAGTGAGGTCCGAAGTCTGAGTACACTAGTGAAGATGCGTCTGTTTTTCCCAGCGTGATTTGAGAATCATCCAGAGAGCATCTTGAGCTCCAACAAAAGAAAGAACATCTACGAATCACACGGTCGTTTTCAAAGATTTGATCAATGGCCTAGAAATACTGTCGAAATTTATTCAGAACATTTGTATATTTATTGGTTACTAAATACGTATTTGTCAGAGTGGTCTCAGACTTTAAACCCACTGTGAAAGACACAATACACTGCCTGTGACCATTCATGTTTCTTTATTAAAAGACATTTTTATTTTAATCCGACATATTTGTAAGTAGTAGCTTATTTTCCAAAGTAAAGTATTATTTATAAAGTAAACAGCTTTTCAGATTTTATTTACATTTATGTTACTTCCGTTTTCCTATTAAATAACATTTATTGTTTACTCCTTCATGATTTTCAGCTGCTGGTATTTTATTTAGGATTTATTTGTGTTTATATAGTTCATACATCGTCGAATCTAATTTTATAATGGTTCTGTCACTCCAATTTTTTTCAGTGCGCATGTGGCCACTGTTTCTCTTTCCTTGTGGAGTTTCTCAAATGTCTCAATCTTAATTCGCCCTTCCGCAAATGAAGGCTTTAAAAGTATTTCGATCAGAGCAGAAAGCATTTAACAAACATTGCTGAAAAAGTCTTACAATCTTACAAAATCTAAACCTCCATGAATTAAGATACTTTTACTTGAAAAGCAAAAAGGAGATATGATTAAGAAATTTCCCAGAATTAAGTAAGTTGCTTAAAACAAGAACAAATATCTGTTAATGTGTTTTCCCTTTTAATTAATTTTTTTTTCTTGTTCTAATCATAACTCTAATCATCACTCACTCCATTTTGATTATTGCTATCGATATTTATTTATTTATTTATTTATTTATTTATAAGCCTTTTTCTTGTCACTATGTTTTTCAGGTAAATGTAGAATATCACATTTCCACTGGAAACATCCCTTTATTGCAGTTTGATCGGAAGTCACAGTTAAACTATTTTAGTGGTTGTTTGCACAGCTATATAAGCCTTATCAATAATTAAATTAATTTGATTTAAGAATCTAATTTTGCATTACATTTTGGTCATTTAGCACAATGAGGTATTCGGAGTGAAAGTTGTATTTTCAAACTTTTAGTGTTGTTAATGCAGCTCATTGTGTGCACTCTAGAGTCTTGACATTATATTTAGCAACATATTGGCATATTTTGTTCCCTTTTAATTATACCTTAAATTTAAAAACTTATAATAATAATTTTTAATTTTTAAATTTACGTCGTCTTGAAAGAGTCTTAAATTTACTTTCATAAACCCTGAAGAAACCCCGTCACATGTGACGAATGTGTAATCTTTCTTCAGACATCGTTTTTTTTATCAGCGCACGTGCACTCTTAAAAGTAGAGTTTTAATAATTTGCTTATTATTTCGCCAATCACAAGGGCAGTAGGAGGCTGGAAATGACCTATACTGGATTCAAACCCAGGTTGTCTGACCACCAGGCCACGTTTGCGTCAAAGTTGAGGTTTTAAGGCGATGAGATGGGGGAGGGATAGCGGCGGAGTCCGCCTCGCTGACTCATAGACAAGGCCATTTCCTGGCACGGACGTGCTAAATTCACATTAGCTTGAGCTATTGATTGGAGTGGGGGGAGGAGAGAGAGATGCATCATTCTAGAGAGATGGCCTCAAATGGACAGCCTGGCAGAGCAGTTTTGAACGAACACTCAGCATCCTTTCGGTCGGTGCAGGGCAGAAACAGCTAAAGCAATCTGATTTGCAGTGATGCCAAGCCAGCGTGCTGCGCTTGTGTGGGCTAGTCGTGGTTCAATGGTGTCAGAGCCTCGTTTGCGTAAGTAGGGGTCTCTTGTCTGTGAAAAGATTGGTAAAAGTTTTGAGAAGATTGCTTCGGATAGCGACAAAGTGGCGAGCTGAAATCATTCCAGGGCAAAACTGCTGAGTGTATGTAGCGGTTCATTGAGTGCCCACTTTTTAGTGCTCTTGATTGCGGGAGTGTTTTCGCCATTCGCTCTGGATTTTTTTAAATTCTCTTCAATTAAGAGTTCAGCCAGCCAGCTCTGAGATCAATCATAATGGTTGGAAGCCAAAAAAAAAAAAAGTATTAATTTCTTTCTTTCGAGATTTGCGGCTTCTACAAAAGTATATGTAAAGTTAGAATTCAGCCCAACAGCAAAAAAAATGCTGAAAACGTTCTCTCAGGTCATCCTAGATGTAGATGAGTTTGTTTCTTCAATGAAAATCGTATAAATCGTAAAAGCACACCTTTTCACTTCACAAGATGGACTACAGTGGTGTGGATCGCTTGTGATGTTTTTCAGAGCTGTTCGGACTGACGGCACCCATTCACTGCAGAGTATCTGTTGGTGAGCAATTGATGCAATGCTAGAATTCTCCAGATCTGTTCAGACGAAGAAACAAGCTCATTTATATCTGCGGCGGCGTATTGTTTAGATCAGAGTTCTGTTTTCTTAGAAGTAGTTTATTATTCAGGATTCCCTGATTTACTTTTCAACGTTTTGCATCTTGAATTAATGTAGTTTTTTTTTTTAATTTCGCAAGGTAGTTCGGTTATGATGAATTCGCTCTTTTTAAACAATCTTTTTAACACATTGGTAATTATGGGGTTCTAGCTGAGTATGTTAGGCATCATCATCAGACAGTACATTTGGAGGTCTGCAGATGAAACCTTCTGAAAGCTCTTAAGATGCTCTCAGACCTGCTTCACGAGAGAGCTATCAGCTTACAGTGCATTAGCCATTTACTTTGATCACGTCACCAAGAAATTTAGTGCTGTTGATCAAAACTGATGTCAGCCCATCTAACACTGAGTATATTGAGTATTCATGATTTTATTTTTCCTATTTGCATCATTTTCTTTCTGAAGAAATAAACTGAAGCACTGAGAAATATTTTAATGAGGTTTTAGGCTATTATTTCAACTAAAAAAACTTGTCATTAAACTAATTTCAAAAAATGTCCTTATGTTGGGGCTTGTTGCTAATACGCACAGAACGGTGTAATCATTGGCGAGTTTATTATTATATTTGTTATAATAATGAATAATATAAAATTAATAAACAAATTTATTTTATTTTTTATTTATTTATTTTTGCACTATATTACCCAGCCCGTAAGCCCAAGTTCTGAAACAAACCTTTATAGTTTTAAAGGGATTGTTGACCCAAAAATTTAAATTCTGTCATTAATTTCCCACCTTCATATCATTCCAAACCTGTAAGACCTTCATTCATCTTCTGAAAATGAAAATATTTTTGATGAATTCTGCATAGTTGTTTGTTTTGGGGGTATTCTCATTGATTATTTTAATGAACTCCTGGCTACATTTCTGAGCTCTGATTGTATTTGGATCCTTGCTGTCTATGAGGGGGTCCGAGAGAGCTCTCGGCATTCATCAAAAATATATTTTTTTGTGTTCCGAAGATGAACCAATATTTTACGGGCTTGGAACGACATGACCATAAGTAATTAAGGACAGAATTGCATTTTTAGGTGAACTGTCCCATTAAAAGCTGCAATACATTTTTTCAATAACTAAATACTTGTCTTTTTGTGAGAGCAAATTTTTTTGGTTTTAGATACATAGCATGCATACATCTCGCAAGTCATTCATTTTCTCCATTCCATAGCCGCCCGTTGAGTGTATTTGATTGATGTCATACATTTGGATGGGGTTCAGAGGTCTCACACTGTTCCACACACTGCACGCCTGCGCTGATAGCCTGTGTCCACTGTGTGGCGCTGTGCTGTGTGTCCTGTGTTGAGTGCAGAGCTGCAGCTGGTGGTGGAGCAGCACTTTCAGAGGCAGGAGCAGCAGGAGGCGGGGCTCTCTGACAGCCCAGACACGCCCAGTCCAATCACAGCACAGCATTTTGCCAGCGAAGCTCAGTGGGCCAATCACAACAGCTCAGAGCCCAATGGCAATGAGTCTTATGTCAGTACTGAGGGGCAGCCAGGCAGCAGTGGGGCCGGGTAAGTCCAGAACCAAAAATGGGACGCGGTAATAATATTGTTGCTTTGAACAATATACAGGTAGCTAGGAAAGTACATGTAACAATCCCTCACTTCAGTAAATATATTAAAATCAAGTTAAAAAAATCTGTGCAGAGAACCAATGTACTCTAAATTAAATAATGAAACCAATTAAAGAAATGTGCAGTTTTTGCAATTGAATAAAACATAAATATTTTATTTTGAAAATCACTTTGAGTCTGTAAATTCATGGTTTATTATTAAAAATGATCTTTTAATATTATAATTATGTTATGGTATTTTGAGTCAGTTTGTGTGTTTTTTGGTTTTTTTTTAGAGTTTTAGCTTTTTGTAGTTTATTTCAGTACTTCAAGTTAAAGTATATTAAAATAGGAAACTGCCTTGGCAACTGGTTGAAATATATACAGTAAATTATATATCCATATTTGTGTATTTTCACATTACAAATACGCTTTTTCATTTTTAAGATTTTCATTTTAGTTTTAGTTAACTATATTAACTCTGCTGGAGATACAAACCTTTAGTATTATCAAGAAAATTAATTATTTAATGCATTGCATTGCATAATGTTTTTGGATTATTAAGTGGGTGTCATGAAAATGTTTCAGCAATACGTTTTTAAATCAAATATTACAAATCAAATCTGTACATTTATTGATTAATTTGAATCATTGCAAAATAAATGTTCAAACTTCAAGCACAAAATAAACTGCTACACGTAATTCATGTTTAATTACTAATTGATTTTATTATTTTATAGTGAGTGCGTTTATCCTTCGTAAACAATATGTAAGTGCACGAGCATGTAAAGAAAAGCTGATTGATTGCTTGGTTGGAAGATCTGCTGCGCTTGACTGACAAGACTTTTTTTTTTGTCTCTGTCTCTCCTCCACTTTTTGTTAAATTCTTATTTTTGTTCTGTTATTATTTTGAATATCGTTACTACCATTGTTTTGCATATTCATATACAGGAGACACAGCAGACACCTCAGGAAGTGAGCAGAAAAACTTGAGCAGTCCTTCATCTGTCTCTCGATAGCCGTAATAACGTACCTGGCACACCATAGACCCTTCCTAATCATTTACTGTCCCTTCCACTCTTTGGACTCTGAATAAGAAGACACGCTTTCTCTAAATACACGCATTGTACTTTCTCACCTCTTTCTAAGTTCCAGTGATGACTTCCTTTAATCAGTTTTATTTGTGTGAAGTGTAATGCTTGTTCTTCACGTTGAACTCTGTACCAAAATGATCTGTCCTGTTTGTTTTTTCTATTTGATAAAACGGCATTTGAAATATTTCCGATATGTATATCTGTAAAATGCGGGCGGCGTATTTTTGGCACTTTCGGATCGGTTGTAATCATTTCTTTGTGGGTTTGGATTTACTTGTGAAGTAGAGACAATGAAATAAAACTTTTTGGAGCTTGAAATAAAAAAAAAAAAAAAAGGAATGAAGTAAATAATTTTGAGTAAGTGCTGTTTATCTATTGTTACTGTCCGTTTGGTTTTTCATCTCCCACTTCCAAAATGTCTCAGTCTTAGATAAATAAATGAAGGATGAATAGAGCACTGCAATGATGACTTTTTTTGGCAGGCATTTTTGTAAGTTAGCATCACCCTGATTTCTTTAACAAAAACCCTACTTCAAGGCAGATTGACTTCAATGTGACCACTATCAAGCTTCATCAATAATTTCAAAAATCTCTTCGTCTGGATGATGTTTAATGACTTTGAGGCCAACTTTTTCACAACAAACGAAACCTTCAAAAAACGAGGAGGTATTACTGATGCATTTTTACGTTTTAGAATAAAACGTG